>NW_027316613.1:0-173140 GCF_033978685.3 Nerophis lumbriciformis | reverse complement strand
ATATTACAGGCATTTTTAGACGGATTGCAAGTTTGGTTTTAGAGTTATGTGTATATAAATGTCATATTTAGTATGACAGTTATACTGTCAAATTGAGTAAAAAATAACAAACTTGTAATTTTACAAACCTTACAAAATATTTGTTTCCAGTAAAATTCACAGAGATACATTTTTCCAGGCATTATTAGTCATTTTGCATGTGTGGTTTAGGAGTTATGTTTAAATAGCTGTCAGATTGAATGTGACAGTATACTGTCATAGTGAGTAAAACCAATATTTTGTATTAGCAAAACTTACAAAAACAACTGACTCCAGTAAAATTCACAGAGATACATTTTTCCAGGCATTATTAGTCATTTTGCATGTGTGGTTTAGGAGTTATGTTTAAATAACTGTCAAATTGAATGTGACAGTATACTATCATGGTGAGTAAAACAAATATTTTGTAATTGCAAACCTTACTACACAAATTGATTTTTGTAAAACTCGCATGGATACAAAATTACAGGCATTTTTGAACATAATGCATGTTTGGTTTTGGTTATGTTTATATATTTTTTACATTTAGTATTACAGTTATACTGTCCTATTGAGTAAAAAAAACTAACTTGTGTCTTTATAAACCTTAAAAAAAAATTTTTTCCAGTAAAACTCACAAAGATACATTTCTCCAGGCATTATTAGCCATTAACCATGTTTGGTTTAGAGTTATGTTTAAATAACTGTCATATTGATTGTGGCAGATATACTGTCATTATGAGTAAAACCTATTTTTTGTATTTGTAAAATTACCAAAATAACTGATTCTGATAAAACACACATGGATAAAATATTACAGGATTTTTTAGACATAAAGCATGTTTGCATCATATTGAGTAAAAAAAACTCAAAAAACTAACTTGTGTCTATACAAACCTTACAAAATATTTTTTTTTCCAGTAAAATTCACAAAAATACATTTCTCTAGTTATTATTAGCCATTTTGCATCTGTGGTTTAGAATTTGTGTTTAAATAACAGTCAGATTGAATGTGACAGTATACTGTCATAGTGAGTAAAACCTAATTTTTGTATTTGTAAACCTTAACAAAATACCTGATTCTAGTAAAACTCACATAGATTCAATATTACAGGCATTTTTAGACGGATTGCATGTTTGGTATTGGAGTTATATTTATATAACTTTTACATTTATTATGACAGTTATACAAACATTGAATAAACAAAACTATTTTGTGGCTTATCAAACCTTACAAACTATTGTTTTTCCTGTAAAACTCACAAAGATACATTTCTCCAGGCATTATTAGCCATTTTACATGTGTGGTTTAGGAGTTATGTTAACATAACCGTCATATTGAGGGTGGGAGTTATACTGTCATTATGAGTAAAACCTAATTTTTGTATTTATAAACCTTACCAAAATTCCTGATTCTGGTAAAACTCACATAGATACAATATTACAGGCAGTTTAAGACGGATTGCAAGTTTGGTTGAGGAGTTTGGTTTTGGAATGATGTGTATATTACTTTTATATTTAGTTTGACAGTATACCATCATATTGAGTAAAAAAAAAAAACTTTTGTCTTTACAAACCTTACAAAATATTTTTTTCTAGTAAAACTCACAAAGATACATTTCTCCATGCATTATTAGCTATTTAGCATTTTTGGTTTAGGAGTTATGTTTAAATAACTGTTATTTTGAACATGGCAGTTATACTGTCATTATGAGTAAAACCCAATTTTTGTATTTGTAAACCTTACCTGAATCTGGGAAAACTCACATATATTCAATATTACAGGCATTTTTAGACGTATTACAAGTTTAGTTTTGGAGTTATGTTTATTTAACTTTCATATTTAGTATGACATCATGACTGTCATATTAAGTAAAAAAACTAACTTGTTTCTTTACAAAACTTATAAAAAAAAAAATTTTCCAGGAAAACTCACAAAGATACATTTTTCCAGGCATTATTAGCCATTTTGTATTTGTGGTTTAGGAGTTACAGTATGTTTAAATAACTGTCAGATTGAATGTGACAGTATACTGTCATAGTGAGTAAAACCTAATTTTTGTATTTGTAAACCTTACCAATTTTTACCTGATTCTGGTAAAAATCACATAGATACAATATTGCAGGCATTTTTAGACATAATGCATGTTTGGGTTTGGTTTATACAACTTTTATGTTTAGTATGACAGTTATACCATCATATTGAGTTAAAAAAAAAAAATAACTTGTGTCTTTATAAACCTTACAAAAAAAATTTTTCCCAGTAAAATTCACAAAGATACAGTTTCAAGGCGTAATTAGCCATGTATTACTGTCATAATGAGTAAAAAAACTACTATTTGTGTTTGCAAGCCTTAAAATAGCATATGTTTCGAGTAAAACTCACAAGGATGCATTGTTTTAGGCTTTATTAGCCTATTTTGCATGTGTGGTTAGGAAGTTATGTTTAAATAACTGTCAAATTGAATGTAGCAGTATACTGTCATTAAGAGTAAACCCCTAATTTATGTAATTGTACACCTTACCAAATTAACTGATTCTTGTATAACTCACATAGATACAATATTTTAGTCATTTTTAGACATAATGCATGTTCAATTATGGAATTATGTTTATACATATTTCATATTTGGTATGACAGTTATACTGTCATATTAAATTAAAAAAAACTGACTTGCCTCTTTGCAAAACTTACAAAATATAATTTTCTAGTAAAACTAACTAAGATACATATCTTCACGTATTATTAGACATGTTGCATGTTTGGCGTAGGAATTATGTTGAAAAACATTTTTATTGCTTATTTCGCATTATCTCAGGATTTAAAGAACATTACTGTCATAATGAGTAAAAAACTACTTTTTGTGTTTGCAAGCCTTAAAATAGCATATGTTTAGAGTAAAACTCACATGGATGCATTGTTTTAGGCTTTATAAGCCTATTTTGCATGTGTGGTTAGAAGTTATGTTTAAATAACTGTCAAATTGAATGTAGCAGTATACTGTCATTATGAGTAAACCCCTAATTTATGTAATTGTACACCTTACCAAATTAACTGATTCTTGTATAACTCACATAGATACAATATTTTAGGCATTTTTAGACACAATCCAAGTTCAATTTTGGAGTTATGTTTATATAACTTTCATATTTGGTATGACAGTTATACTGTCATATTGAATTGAAAAAACTAACTTGCCTCTTTGCAAAACTTACAAAAGATATTTTTTCTAGTAAAACTAACAAAGATACATGTCTTCAGGCATTAATAGACATGTTGCATGTTTGATGTAGGAATTATGTTGAAAAACATTTTTATTGCTTATTTCGCATTATCTCAGGATTTTAAGAACATTACTGTCATAATGAGTAAAAAACTATTTTTTGTGTTTGCAAACTTTAAAATAGCAAATGTTTCGAGTAAAACTCACAAGGATGCATTGTTTTAGGCTTTATTAACCTATTTGCATGTGTGATTAGGAAGTTATGTTTAAATAACAGTCAAATTGAATGTAGCAGTTATACTGTTATTATGAAAAAAAACTATTTTTGTATTTGCAAAACTTACCAAATTACTTGATTCTGGTAAAACTCCAATAGATACAATATTTTAGGCATTTTCAGACATAATGCAAGTTCAATTTTGGAGTTATGTTCATATAACTTTCATATTTGGTATGACAGTTATACTGTCATAATGAATTGAAAAAACTAACTTGCCTCTTTGCAAAACTTAAAAAAGATATGTTTTCTAGTAAAACAAACAAAGATACATATTTTCACGCATTATTAGACTTGTTGCATATTTGGTGTAGGAATTATGTTGAAAAACATTTTTATTGCTTATTTCGCATTATCTCAGGATTTTAAGAACCTTATTGTCATAATGAGCAAAAAACTACTTTTTGTGTTTGCAAACCTTAAAATAGCAAATGTTTCGAGTAAAACACACAAGGATGCATTGTTTTAGACTTTATTGACCTATTTACATGTGTGATTAGGAAGTTATGTTTAAATAACAGTCACATTGAATGTAACAGTTATACTGTCATTATGAAAAAAAAAAACATTTTTGTATTTGTAAACCTTACCAAGTTACATGATTCTGGTGTAACTCACATTTATGCAATATTTTAGGCATTTTTAGACATAATGCACGTTCAATTTTGGAGTTATGTTTATATAACTTTCATATTTGGTATGACAGTTATACTGTCATATTGAATGAAAAAACTAACTTGCCTCTTTGCAAAACTTACAAAAGATATTTTTTCTAGTAAAACTAACAAAGATACATGTCTTCAGGCATTATTAGACATGTTGCATGTTTGATGTAGGAATTATGTTGAAAAACATTTTTATTGCTTATTTCGCATTATCTCAGGATTTTAAGAACATTACTGTCATAAGTAAAAAACTACTTTTTGTGTTTGCAAACTTTAAAATAGCAAATGTTTCGAATAAAACTCACAAAGATGCATTGTTTTAGGCTTTAATAACCTATTTGCATGTGTGATTAGGAAGTTATGTTTAAATAACAGTCAAATTGAATGTAGCAGTTATAATGTCATTATGAAAAAAAAACAATTTTTGTATTTGTAAACCTCACCAAATTACCTGATTCTGGTAAAACTCCAATAGATACAATATTACAGGCATTTTTAGACATAATGCATGTTCAGTTTTGGAGTTATGTTTATATAGCTTTCATATTTGGTATGACAGTTTTACTCTCATTTGAATTAAAAAAAACTCTTTTGCCTCTTGCAAAACTTACAAAAGATATTTTTTCTAGTAAAACTAACAAAGATACATGTCTTCAGGTATTATTAGACATGTTGCATGTTTGGTGTAGGAATTATGTTGAAAAACTTTTTTATTGCTTATTTCGCACTATCTCAGGATTTTAAGAACATTACTGTCATAATGAGTAAAAAAACTACTTTTTGTATTTGCAAGCCTTAAAATAGCATATGTTTAGAGTAAAACACACATGGATGCATTGTTTTAGGCTTTATTAGCCTATTTTGCATGTGTGGTTAGAAGTTATGTTTAAATAACTGTCAAATTGAATGTAGCAGTATACTGTCATTAAGAGTAAACCCCTAATTTATGTAATTGTACACCTTACCAAATTAACTGATTCTTGTATAACTCACATAGATACAATATTTTAGTCATTTTTAGACATAATGCATGTTCAATTATGGAATTATGTTTATACATATTTCATATTTGGTATGACAGTTGTACTGTCATATTAAATTAAAAAAACTGACTTGCCTCTTTGCAAAACTTACAAAATATAATTTTCTAGTAAAACTAACTAAGATACATATCTTCACGTATTATTAGACATGTTGCATGTTTGGCGTAGGAATTATGTTGAAAAACATTTTTATTGCTTATTTCGCATTATCTCAGGATTTAAAGAACATTACTGTCATAATGAGTAAAAAACTACTTTTTGTGTTTGCAAGCCTTAAAATAGCATATGTTTAGAGTAAAACTCACATGGATGCATTGTTTTAGGCTTTATAAGCCTATTTTGCATGTGTGGTTAGAAGTTATGTTTAAATAACTGTCAAATTGAATGTAGCAGTATACTGTCATTATGAGTAAACCCCTAATTTATGTAATTGTACACCTTACCAAATTAACTGATTCTTGTATAACTCACATAGATACAATATTTTAGGCATTTTTAGACACAATCCAAGTTCAATTTTGGAGTTATGTTTATATAACTTTCATATTTGGTATGACAGTTATACTGTCATATTGAATTGAAAAAACTAACTTGCCTCTTTGCAAAACTTACAAAAGATATTTTTTCTAGTAAAACCAACAAAGATACATGTCTTCAGGCATTAATAGACATGTTGCATTTTTGATGTAGGAATTATGTTGAAAACATTTTTATTGCTTATTTCGCATTATCTCAGGATTTTAAGAACATTACTGTCATAATGAGTAAAAAACTATTTTTTGTGTTTGCAAACTTTAAAATAGCAAATGTTTCGAGTAAAACTCACAAGGATGCATTGTTTTAGGCTTTATTAACCTATTTGCATGTGTGATTAGGAAGTTATGTTTAAATAACAGTCAAATTGAATGTAGCAGTTATACTGTCATTATGAAAAAAAACTATTTTTGTATTTGTAAAACTTACCAAATTACTTGATTCTGGTAAAACTCCAATAGATACAATATTTTAGGCATTTTCAGACATAATGCAAGTTCAATTTTGGAGTTATGTTCATATAACTTTCATATTTGGTATGACAGTTATACTGTCATAATGAATTGAAAAAACTAACTTGCCTCTTTGCAAAACTTAAAAAAGATATGTTTTCTAGTAAAACAAACAAAGATACATATTTTCACGCATTATTAGACTTGTTGCATATTTGGTGTAGGAATTATGTTGAAAAACATTTTTATTGCTTATTTCGCATTATCTCAGGATTTTAAGAACCTTATTGTCATAATGAGCAAAAAAACTACTTTTTGTATTTGCAAGCCTTAATATAGCATATGTTTAGAGTAAAACACACATGGATGCATTGTTTTAGGCTTTATTAGCCTATTTTGCATGTGTGGTTAGAAGTTATGTTTAAATAACTGTCAAATTGAATGTAGCAGTATACTGTCATTAAGAGTAAACCCCTAATTTATGTAATTGTACACCTTACCAAATTAACTGATTCTTGTATAACTCACATAGATACAATATTTTAGTCATTTTTAGACATAATGCATGTTCAATTATGGAATTATGTTTATACATATTTCATATTTGGTATGACAGTTATACTGTCATATTAAATTAAAAAAACTGACTTGCCTCTTTGCAAAACTTACAAAATATAATTTTCTAGTAAAACTAACTAAGATACATATCTTCACGTATTATTAGACATGTTGCATGTTTGGCGTAGGAATTATGTTGAAAAACATTTTTATTGCTTATTTCGCATTATCTCAGGATTTAAAGAACATTACTGTCATAATGAGTAAAAAACTACTTTTTGTGTTTGCAAGCCTTAAAATAGCATATGTTTAGAGTAAAACACACATGGATGCATTGTTTTAGGCTTTATAAGCCTATTTTGCATGTGTGGTTAGAAGTTATGTTTAAATAAATGTCAAATTGAATGTAGCAGTATACTGTCATTATGAGTAAACCCCTAATTTATGTAATTGTACACCTTACCAAATTAACTGATTCTCACATAGATACAATATTTTAGGGTTTTTTTAGACACAATCCAAGTTCAATTTTGGAGTTATGTTTATATAACTTTCATATTTGGTATGACAGTTATACTGTCATATTGAATTGAAAAAACTAACTTGCCTCTTTGCAAAACTTACAAAAGATATTTTTTCTAGTAAAACTAACAAAGATACATGTCTTCAGGCATTAATAGACATGTTGCATGTTTGATGTAGGAATTATGTTGAAAAACATTTTTATTACTTATTTCGCATTATCTCAGGATTTTAAGAACATTACTGTCAAAATGAGTAAAAAAACTACTTTTTGTGTTTGCAAGCCTTAAAATAGCAAATGTTTCGAGTAAAACTCACAAGGATGCATTGTTTTAGGCTTTATTAACCTATTTGCATGTGTGATTAGGAAGTTATGTTTAAATAACAGTCAAATTGAATGTAGCAGTTATACTGTCATTATGAAAAAAACTATTTTTGTATTTGTAAAACTTACCAAATTACTTGATTCTGGTAAAACTCCAATAGATACAATATTTTAGGCATTTTCAGACATAATGCAAGTTCAATTTTGGAGTTATGTTCATATAACTTTCATATTTGGTATGACAGTTATACTGTCATAATGAATTGAAAAAACTAACTTGCCTCTTTGCAAAACTTAAAAAAGATATGTTTTCTAGTAAAACAAACAAAGATACATATTTTCACGCATTATTAGACTTGTTGCATATTTGGTGTAGGAATTATGTTGAAAAACATTTTTATTGCTTATTTCGCATTATCTCAGGATTTTAAGAACCTTATTGTCATAATGAGCAAAAAACTACTTTTTGTGTTTGCAAACCTTAAAATACCAAATGTTTCGAATAAAACTCACAAGGTTGCATTGTTTTAGGTTTTATTAACCTATTTGCATGTGTGATTAGGAAGTTTTGAATAAATAACAGTCAAATTGAATGTAGCAGTTATACTGTCATTATGAAAAAAAAAAAAATTTGTATTTGTAAACCTTACCAAATTACATGATTCTGGTGTAACTCACATATATACAATATTTTAGGCATTTTTAGACATAATGCATGTTTAGTTTTGGAGTTATGTTTATATAACTTTCATATTTGGTATGACAGCTATACTTTCATATTGAATTAAAAAAACGAACTTGCCTCTTTGCAAAACTTACAAAAGGTAATTTTCTAGTAAAACTAACAAAGATACATGTTTTCAGGCATTATTAGACATGTTGTATGTTTAGTGAAGGAATTATGTTGAAAAACTTTTTTATTGCTTATTTCGCATTATCTCAGGATTTTAAGAACATTACTGTCATAATGAGCAAAAAACTACTTTTTGTGTTTGCAAACCTTAAAATAGCAAATGTTTCAAGTAAAACACACAAGGATGCATTGTTTTAGACTTTATTGACCTATTTACATGTGTGATTAGGAAGTTATGTTTAAATAACAGTCACATTGAATGTAACAGTTATACTGTCATTATGAAAAAAAAACAACATTTTTGTATTTGTAAACCTTACCAAGTTACATGATTCTGGTGTAACTCACATTTATGCAATATTTTAGGCATTTTTAGACATAATGCACGTTCAATTTTGGAGTTATGTTTATATAACTTTCATATTTGGTATGACAGTTATACTGTCATATTGAATGAAAAAACTAACTTGCCTCTTTGCAAAACTTACAAAAGATATTTTTTCTAGTAAAACTAACAAAGATACATGTCTTCAGGCATTATTAGACATGTTGCATGTTTGATGTAGGAATTATGTTGAAAAACATTTTTATTGCTTATTTCGCATTATCTCAGGATTTTAAGAACATTACTGTCATAAGTAAAAAACTACTTTTTGTGTTTGCAAACTTTAAAATAGCAAATGTTTCGAGTAAAACTCACAAGGATGCATTGTTTTAGGCTTTATTAACCTATTTGCATGTGTGATTAGGAAGTTATGTTTAAATAACAGTCAAATTGAATGTAGCAGTTATACTGTCATTATGAAAAAAACTATTTTTGTATTTGTAAAACTTACCAAATTACTTGATTCTGGTAAAACTCCAATAGATACAATATTTTAGGCATTTTCAGACATAATGCAAGTTCAATTTTGGAGTTATGTTCATATAACTTTCATATTTGGTATGACAGTTATACTGTCATAATGAATTGAAAAAACTAACTTGCCTCTTTGCAAAACTTAAAAAAGATATGTTTTCTAGTAAAACTAACAAAGATACATATTTTCACGCATTATTAGACTTGTTGCATATTTGGTGTAGGAATTATGTTGAAAAACATTTTTATTGCTTATTTCGCATTATCTCAGGATTTTAAGAACCTTATCGTCATAATGAGCAAAAAACTACTTTTTGTGTTTGCAAACCTTAAAATACCAAATGTTTCGAGTAAAACTCACAAGGTTGCATTGTTTTAGGTTTTATTAACCTATTTGCATGTGTGATTAGGAAGTTTTGAATAAATAACAGTCAAATTGAATGTAGCAGTTATACTGTCATTATGAAAAAAAAAAAAAGTTGTATTTGTAAACCTTACCAAATTACATGATTCTGGTGTAACTCACATATATACAATATTTTAGGCATTTTTAGACATAATGCATGTTTAGTTTTGGAGTTATGTTTATATAACTTTCATATTTGGTATGACAGCTATACTTTCATATTGAATTAAAAAAACGAACTTGCCTCTTTGCAAAACTTACAAAAGGTAATTTTCTAGTAAAACTAACAAAGATACATGTTTTCAGGCATTATTAGACATGTTGTATGTTTAGTGAAGGAATTATGTTGAAAAACTTTTTTATTGCTTATTTCGCATTATCTCAGGATTTTAAGAACATTACTGTCATAATGAGCAAAAAACTACTTTTTGTGTTTGCAAACCTTAAAATAGCAAATGTTTCGAGTAAAACACACAAGGATGCATTGTTTTAGACTTTATTGACCTATTTACATGTGTGATTAGGAAGTTATGTTTAAATAACAGTCACATTGAATGTAACAGTTATACTGTCATTATGGAAAAAAAAAACATTTTTGTATTTGTAAACCTTACCAAGTTACATGATTCTGGTGTAACTCACATTTATGCAATTCTTTAGGCATTTTTAGACATAATGCACGTTCAATTTTGGAGTTATGTTTATATAACTTTCATATTTGGTATGACAGTTATACTGTCATATTGAATGAGAAAACTAACTTGCCTCTTTGCAAAACTTACAAAAGATATTTTTTCTAGTAAAACTAACAAAGATACATGTCTTCAGGCATTATTAGACATGTTGCATGTTTGATGTAGGAATTATGTTGAAAAACATTTTTATTGCTTATTTCGCATTATCTCAGGATTTTAAGAACATTACTGTCATAAGTAAAAAACTACTTTTTGTGTTTGCAAACTTTAAAATAGCAAATGTTTCGAATAAAACTCACAAAGATGCATTGTTTTAGGCTTTAATAACCTATTTGCATGTGTGATTAGGAAGTTATGTTTAAATAACAGTCAAATTGAATGTAGCAGTTATAATGTCATTATGAAAAAACACAATTTTTGTATTTGTAAACCTCACCAAATTACCTGATTCTGGTAAAACTCCAATAGATACAATATTACAGGCATTTTTAGACATAATGCATGTTCAGTTTTGGAGTTATGTTTATATAGCTTTCATATTTGGTATGACAGTTTTACTCTCATATTGAATTAAAAAAAACTTATTTGCCTCTTGCAAAACTTACAAAAGATATTTTTTCTAGTAAAACTAACAAAGATACATGTCTTCAGGTATTATTAGACATGTTGCATGTTTGGTGTAGGAATTATGTTGAAAAACTTTTTTATTGCTTATTTCGCATTATCTCAGGATTTTAAGAACATTACTGTCATAATGAGTAAAAAAACTACTTTTTGTATTTGCAAGCCTTAAAATAGCATATGTTTAGAGTAAAACACACATGGATGCATTGTTTTAGGCTTTATTAGCCTATTTTGCATGTGTGGTTAGAAGTTATGTTTAAATAACTGTCAAATTGAATGTAGCAGTATACTGTCATTAAGAGTAAACCCCTAATTTATGTAATTGTACACCTTACCAAATTAACTGATTCTTGTATAACTCACATAGATACAATATTTTAGTCATTTTTAGACATAATGCATGTTCAATTATGGAATTATGTTTATACATATTTCATATTTGGTATGACAGTTATACTGTCATATTAAATTAAAAAACTGACTTGCCTCTTTGCAAAACTTACAAAATATAATTTTCTAGTAAAACTAACTAAGATACATATCTTCACGTATTATTAGACATGTTGCATGTTTGGCGTAGGAATTATGTTGAAAAACATTTTTATTGCTTATTTCGCATTATCTCAGGATTTAAAGAACATTACTGTCATAATGAGTAAAAAACTACTTTTTGTGTTTGCAAGCCTTAAAATAGCATATGTTTAGAGTAAAACTCACATGGATGCATTGTTTTAGGCTTTATAAGCCTATTTTGCATGTGTGGTTAGAAGTTATGTTTAAATAACTGTCAAATTGAATGTAGCAGTATACTGTCATTATGAGTAAACCCCTAATTTATGTAATTGTACACCTTACCAAATTAACTGATTCTTGTATAACTCACATAGATACAATATTTTAGGCATTTTTAGACACAATCCAAGTTCAATTTTGGAGTTATGTTTATATAACTTTCATATTTGGTATGACAGTTATACTGTCATATTGAATTGAAAAAACTAACTTACCTCTTTGCAAGACTTACAAAATATATTTTTTCTAGTAAAACTAACAAAGATACATGTCTTCAGGCATTAATAGACATGTTGCATGTTTGATGTAGGAATTATGTTGAAAAACATTTTTATTGCTTATTTCGCATTATCTCAGGATTTTAAGAACATTACTGTCATAATGAGTAAAAAACTATTTTTTGTGTTTGCAAACTTTAAAATAGCAAATATTTCGAGTAAAACTCACAAGGATGCATTGTTTTAGGCTTTATTAACCTATTTGCATGTGTGATTAGGAAGTTATGTTTAAATAACAGTCAAATTGAATGTAGCAGTTATACTGTCATTATGAAAAAAAACTATTTTTGTATTTGTAAAACTTACCAAATTACCTGATTTTGGTAAAACTCCAATAGATACAATATTTTAGGCATTTTTAGACATAATGCAAGTTCAATTTTGGAGTTATGTTCATATAACTTTCATATTTGGTATGACAGTTATACTGTCATAATGAATTGAAAAAACTAACTTGCCTCTTTGCAAAACTTAAAAAAGATATGTTTTCTAGTAAAACAAACAAAGATACATATTTTCACGCATTATTAGACTTGTTGCATATTTGGTGTAGGAATTATGTTGAAAAACATTTTTATTGCTTATTTCGCATTATCTCAGGATTTTAAGAACCTTATCGTCATAATGAGCAAAAAACTACTTTTTGTGTTTGCAAACCTTAAAATACCAAATGTTTCGAGTAAAACTCACAAGGTTGCATTGTTTTAGGTTTTATTACCTATTTGCATGTGTGATTAGGAAGTTTTGAATAAATAACAGTCAAATTGAATGTAGCAGTTATACTGTCATTATGAAAAAAAAATTTTTTTGTATTTGTAAACCTTACCAAATTACATGATTCTGGTGTAACTCACATATATACAATATTTTAGGCATTTTTAGACATAATGCATGTTTAGTTTTGGAGTTATGTTTATAT
Source organism: Nerophis lumbriciformis (assembly GCF_033978685.3). NCBI lineage: Eukaryota > Metazoa > Chordata > Actinopteri > Syngnathiformes > Syngnathidae > Nerophis > Nerophis lumbriciformis. Next base: position 160,096 of record NW_027316613.1, on the reverse strand, counting down.
AACTTTCATATTTGGTATGACAGCTATACTTTCATATTGAATTAAAAAAACGAACTTGCCTCTTTGCAAAACTTACAAAAGGTAATTTTCTAGTAAAACTAACAAAGATACATGTTTTCAGGCATTATTAGACATGTTGTATGTTTAGTGAAGGAATTATGTTGAAAAACTTTTTTATTGCTTATTTCGCATTATCTCAGGATTTTAAGAACATTACTGTCATAATGAGCAAAAAACTACTTTTTGTGTTTGCAAACCTTAAAATAGCAAATGTTTCGAGTAAAACACACAAGGATGCATTGTTTTAGACTTTATCGACCTATTTACATGTGTGATTAGGAAGTTATGTTTAAATAACAGTCACATTGAATGTAACAGTTATACTGTCATTATGGAAAAAAAAAACATTTTTGTATTTGTAAACCTTACCAAGTTACATGATTCTGGTGTAACTCACATTTATGCAATATTTTAGGCATTTTTAGACATAATGCATGTTCAATTATGGAATTATGTTTATATATATTTCATATTTGGTATGACAGTTATACTGTCATATTAAATTAAAAAAACTGACTTGCCTCTTTGCAAAACTTACAAAATATAATTTTCTAGTAAAACTAACTAAGATACATATCTTCACGTATTATTAGACATGTTGCATGTTTGGCGTAGGAATTATGTTGAAAAACATTGTTATTGCTTATTTCGCATTATCTCAGGATTTAAAGAACAATACTGTCATAATGAGTAAAAAACTACTTTTTGTGTTTGCAAGCCTTAAAATAGCATATGTTTAGAGTAAAACTCACATGGATGCATTGTTTTAGGCTTTATTAGCCTATTTTGCATGTGTGGTTAGAAGTTATGTTTAAATAACTGTCAAATTGAATGTAGCAGTATACTGTCATTATAAGTAAACCCCTAATTTATGTAATTGTACACCTTACCAAATTAACTGATTCTTGTATAACTCACATAGATACAATATTTTAGGCATTTTTAGACATAATGCATGTTCAATTATGGAATTATGTTTATATATTTAATATTTGGTATGACAGTTATACTGTCATATTGAATTAAAAAAACTAACTTGCCTCTTTGCAAAACTTACAAAAGATAATTTTTCTAGTAAAACTAACAAAGATACATATCTTCACGCATTAATAGACATGTTGCATGTTTGATGTAGGAATTATGTTGAAAAACATTTTTATTGCTTATTTCGCATTATCTCAGGATTTTAAGAACATTACTGTCATAATGAGTAAAAAACTATTTTTTGTGTTTGCAAACCTTAAAATAGCAAATGTTTCGAGTAAAACTCACAAGGTTGCATTGTTTTAGGTTTTATTAACCTATTTGCATGTGTGATTAGGAAGTTATGTTTAAATAACAGTCAAATTGAATGTAGCAGTTATACTGTCATTATGGAAAAAAACAATTTTTGTATTTGTAAACCTTACCAAATTACATGATTCTGGTGTAACTCACATATATACAATGTTTTAGGCATTTTTAGACATAATGCATGTTTAGTTTTGGAGTTATAATTATATATAACTTTTACATTTTGTTTGACAGTCAGACTGTTATATTGAATTAAAAAAACAAACTTGCGTCGTTGCAAAACTTACAAAATATACATTTTCTAGTAAAACTAACAAAGATACATGTCTTCAGGCATTATTAGACATGTTGCATGTTTGGTGTAGGAATTATGTTGAAAAACATTTTTATTGCTTTTTTCGCATTATCTCAGGATTTTAAGAACATTACTGTCATATTCAATCTGACTATTATTTAAACATAACTCCTAAACCATGCAAGCAAAATGTCAAATAATGCCTGGAAAAATGTATCTTTGCAAGTTTTACAGTAAAAAAATAGTTTTTTAAGGTTTGTAAAGACACAAGTTATCTTTTGTTTTACTCAATATGAAAGTGTAACTGTCATACTAAATATGAAAGTTGAATAAATATAACACCAAAACCAAACTTGCAATCCGTCTAAAATGCCTGTAATATTGAATATATGCGAGTTTTACCAGAATCAGTTATTTTGGTAAGGTTTACAAATACAAAAAATAGGTTTTACTCATCATGACAGTATAACTGCCACACTCAATATGACAGTTTTTTAAACATAACTCCTAAACAAAACATGATAAATGGCTAATTATACCTGGAGAAATGTATCTTTGTGAGTTTTACTGGAAAAAAAAAAAAAGTAAGGTTTATAAAGACACAAGTTATTTTTTTTACTCAATATAATGATATAACTGTCATACTAAATATGAAAGTTGTATAAACATAACTCCAAAACCAAACATGCATTATGTCTAAAAATGCCTGTATTTTTGTATCCATGCGAGTTTTAGTAAAATCAATTGTTGTAGTAAGGTTTGCAATTACAAAATATTGGTTTTACTCACCATGATAGTATACTGTCACATTCAATTTGACAGTTACTTAAACATAACTACCAAACCACACATGCAAAATGGCTATAATGCCTGGAGAAATGTATCTTTGTGAGATTACTGGAAAAACATATTTTGTAAGGTTTGTAAAGAAACAATTTAGTTTTTTTTATTTTTATTTAGGGCGACTTTTCCAGGGTGTACCCCGCCTTCCGCCCGATTGTAGCTGAGATAGGCTCCAGCGCCCCCTGCGACACCAAAAGGAGTAAGTGGTAGAAAATGGATGGATGGATGGGTTTGTAAAGACACAAGTTATTTTTTTCTTAATCAATATGACAGTAAAATTGTCATACTAAATGTAAAGAAATTATAAACCTAACTCCAAAACCAAACATGCATTTTGTCTAAATATGCCTGTAATATTGTAATCATGTGAGTTTAACTACAATCAGTTGTTTTTGTAAGGTTTGCAAATACAAAATATTGGTTTAACTCACTATGACAGTATACTGTCACATTCAATCTGACAGTTATTTAAACATAACTCCTGAACCAAACATGTTTTATGTCTAAAAATTCCTGTAATATTGTAGCTATATGAGTTTTACCAGAATCAGGTATTTTGGTAAGGTTTACAAATACAAAATATAGGTTTTACTCATAATGACAATATATCTGCCACACTCAACATGACAGTTACTTAAACATAATTCCTAAACCAAACATGATACATGGCTAATAATGCCTGGAGAAATGTATCTTTGTGATTTTCACTAAAAAAAAATATTTTTTAAGGTTTGTTAAGACAAAAGTTAGTTTTTTTCCTCAATATGATGTCATACTAAAAATGAAAGTTATAAAAACATAATTCCAAAACCAAACTCCTAAACCAAACTTGCAATATGTCTTAAACTGCCTGTAATATTGAATCTATGTGAGTTTTACCAGAATCAGGTATTTTGGTAAGGTTTACAAATACAAAAATTTGGTTTTACTCATAATGACCGTATAAATGCCATATTCAAAATAACAGTTTTTTAAACATAACTCCTAAACCAAACATGCTAAATGGCTAACAATGCCTGGAGAAATGTATCTTTGTGAGTTTTACTAGAAAAAAATATTTTGTAAGGTTTGTAAAGAAAAAAGTTTTTTTTTTTTTTACTCCATATGATGGTATAACTGTCAAACTAAATATAAAAGTAATAATAAACATAATTTCAAAACCAAACTCCTAAACCAAACTTGCAATCCGTCTTAAACTGCTTGTAATATTGAATCTATATGAGTTTTACCAGAATCAGGTATTTTGGTAAGGTTTACAAATACAAAATTTGGGGTTTACTCATAATGACAGTATAACTGCATTAATTGATATGACAGTTATTTAAACATAACTCCTAAACCAAACATGATAATTGGCTAATAATGGCTGGAAAAATGTATATAAACATAACTCCAAAACCAAACATGCATTATGTCTAAAAATGCCTGTAATATTGTATCTATGTGAGTTTTACCAGAATCAGGTATTTTGGTAAGGTTTATAAATGCAAAATTTAGGTTTTACTCACTATGACAGTATACTGTCACATTCAATCTGACAGTTATTTAAACATACTCCTAACCACAAATACAAAATGGCTAATAATGCCTGGAGAAATGTATCTTTGTGAGTTGTCCTGGAAAAAAAATAAAAAATGTAAAAGGTTTGTAAAGAAACAAGTTAGTTTTTTTACTTAATATGACAGTAAAACTGTCATACTAAATATGAAAGTTAAATAAACATGAATCCAAAACCAAACTTGCAATACGTCTGAAAATGCCTTTAATATTGAATCTATGTGAGTTTTACCAGAATCAGGTATTTTGGTAAGGTTTACAAATACAAAAATTGAGTTTTACTCTTAATGACAGTATAACGGCCATATTCAAAATAACAGTTATTTAAACATAACTCCTAAACCAAACATGCTAAATAGCTAATAATGCCTGGAGAAATGTATCTTTGTGAGTTTTACTAGAAAAAAATATTTTGTAATGTTTGTAAAGACAAAAGTTTTTTTGTTTTTTACTCAATATGATGGTATAACTGTCAAACTAAATATAAAAGTAATATAAACATCATTCCAAAACCAAACTCCTCAACCAAACTTGCAATCCGTCTTAAACTGCTTGTAATATTGAATCTATATGAGTTTTTACCAGAATCAGGTATTTTGGTAAGGTTTAAAAATACAAAACTTGGGTTTTACTCATAATGACAGTATAACTGCATTATTTGATTTGACAGTTATTTAAACATAACTCCTAAACCAAACATGATAAATAGATAATAATGCCTGAAAAAATGTATATAAACATAACTCCAAAACCAAACATGCATTATGTCTAAAAATGCCTGTAATTTTGTATCAATGTGAGTTTTACCAGAATCAGGAATTTTGGTAAGGTTTATAAATACAAAAATTAGGTTTTACTCATAATGACAGTATAACTGCCACAACCAAAATGACGGTTATGTTAACATAACTCCTAAACCACACATGCAAAATGGCTAATAATGCTTGGAGAAATGTATCTTTGTGAGTTTTACAGGAAAAACAATATTTTGTAAGGTTTGATAAGACACAAAATAGGTTTTTTTTATTCAATATGTTTGTATAACTGTCATAAAAAATGTAAAAGTTATATAAACTTAACTCCAATACCAAACATGCAATCCGTCTAAAAATGCCTGTAATATTGAATCTATGTGAGTTTTACTAGAATCAGGTATTTTGTTAAGGTTTACAAATACAAAAATTAGGTTTTACTCACTATGACAGTATACTGTCACATTCAATCTGACTGTTATTTAAACACAAATTCTAAACCACAGATGCAAAATGGCTAATAATAACTGGAAAAATGTATTTTTGTGAGTTTTACTGGAAAAAAAATATTTTGTAAGGTTTGTATGGACATAAGTTAGTTTTTTTTACTCAATATGATGCAAACATGCTTTATGTCTAAAAAAATCCTGTAATATTTTATCCATGTGAGTTTTATCAGAATCAGTTATTTTGGTAATTTTACAAATACAAAAAATAGGTTTTACTCATAATGACAGTATATCTGCCACACTCAATATGACATTTATTTAAACATAACTCTAAACCAAACATGGTTAATGGCTACTAATGCCTGGAGAAATGTATCTTTGTGAGTTTTACTGGAAAAAAATAATTTTTAAAGTTTATAAAGACACAAGTTAGTTTTTTTTACTCAATATGACAGTATAACTGTAATACTAAATGTAAAAAATATATAAACATAACTCCAAAACCAAACATGCATTATGTTTAAAAATGCCTGTAATTTTGGATCCATGCGAGTTTTACTAAAATCAATTATTGTAGTAAGGTTTGCAAATACAAAATATTGCTTTTACTCACCATGATAGTATACTGTCACATTCAATTTGACAGTTATTTAATCATAACTACCAAACCACACATGCAAAATGGCTATAATGCCTGGAGAAATGTATCTTGTGAGATTACTGGAAAAAAATATTTTGTAAGGTTTGTAAAGAAACAATTTAGTTTTTTTTTTTACTTAACATGATGAGATGGCGACTTTTCCAGGGTGTACCCCGCCTTCCGCCCGATTATAGCTGAGATAGGTTCCAGCACTTACCATGACCCAGAATGGAATAAGTGGTAGAAAATGGATGAATGGATGGACAGTATAACTGTCATACTAAATGTAAAAGTAGTATAAACATAACTCCAAAACCAAACATGCATTATGTCTAAAAATGCCTGTAATATTGTATCCATGTGAGTTTTACTAGAATCAGTTGTTTTTGTAAGTTTTGCAAATACAAAATATTGGTTTTACTCACTAAGACAATATACTGTCACATTCAATCTGACAGCTATTTAAACATAACTCCTAAACCACACATGCAAAATGACTAATAATGCCTGGAAAAATGTATCTCTATGAATTTTACTGGAAAAAAAATATTTTTAAGGTTTGTAAAATTACAAGTTTGTTATTTTTTACTCAATTTGACAGTATAACTGTCATACTCAATATGAAAGTTATATATACATAACTCCAAAACCAAACTTGCAATCCGTCTAAAAATGCCTGTAATATTGAATCTATGTGAGATAATGCAAAATAAGCAATAAAAATATTTTTCAACATAATTCATACACCAAACATGCAACATGTCTAATAATGCGTGAAGATATACAGTATAACTGTCATACTACATGCAAAAAATATATAAACATGACTCCCAAACCAAACTTGCAATCCGTCTAAAAATAACTGTAATATTGAATCTATGTGAGTTTTACCAGAATCAGGTATTTAGGTAAGGTTTACAAATACAAAAATTGGGTTTTACTCATAATGACAGTATAACTGCCATATTCAAAATAACAGTTATTTAAACATAACTCCTAAACCAAACATGCTAAATAGCTAATAATGCCTGGAGAAATGTATCTTTGTGAGTTTTACTAGAAAAAAATATTTCGTAAGGACAAAATTTTTTTTTTTTTTACTCACTATGATGGTATAACTGTCAAACTAAATATAAAAGTAATATACACATCATTCCAAAACCTAGCTCCTCAACCAAACTTGCAATCCGTCTTAAACTGCCTGTAATATTGTATCTATGTGAGTTTTACCAGAATCAGGAATTTTGGTAAGGTTTATAAATACAAAAATTAGGTTTTACTCATAATGACAGTAATATAATATGTTTGTATAACTGTCATAATAAATGTAAAAAATATATAAAAATAACTCCAATACCAAATATGCAATCCGTCTAAAAATGCCTGTAATATTGAATCATTGTGAGTTTTACTAGAATCAGGTATTTTGTTAAGGTTTACAAATACAAAAATTAGGTTCTACTCACTATGACAGTATACTGTCACATTCAATCTGACTGTTATTTAAACACAAATTCTAAACCACAGATGCAAAATGGCTAATAATAACTGGAGAAATGTATTTTTGTGAGTTTTACCCGGAAAAAAAATATTTTGTAAGGTTTGTATAGACACAAGTTAGTTTGTTTTACTCAATATGATGGAAACATGCTTTATGTCTAAAAAATCCTGTAATATTTTATCCATGTGAGTTTTATCAGAATCAGTTATTTTGGTAATTTTACAAATACAAAAAATAGGTTTTACTCATAATGACAGTACATCTGCCACACTCAATATGACAGTTATTTAAACATAACTCTAAACCAAACATGGTTAATGGCTAATAATGCCTGGAGAAATGTATTTTGTGAGTTTTACTGGAAAACATTTTTTTTTAAGGTTTATAAAGACACAAGTTATATTTTTTTTACTCAATAGGACAGTATAACTGTAATACTAAATGCAAAAAATATATAAACATAACTCCAAAACCAAACATGCATTATGTTAAAAAATGCCTGTAATTTTGTATCCATGCGAGTTTTACTAAAATCAATTGTTGTAGTAAGGTTTGCAATTACAAAATATTGGTTTTACTCACCATGATAGTATACTGTCACATTCAATTTGACAGTTATTTAAACATAACTACCAAACCACACATGCAAAATGGCTATAATGTCTGGAGAAATGTATCTTTGTGAGATTACTGGAAAAACATATTTTGTAAGGTTTGTAAAGAAACAATTTTTTTTTTTTACTTAATGTGGTGACTTTTCCAGGGTGTACCCCGCCTTCCGCCCGATTGTAGCTGAGATAGGCTCCAGCGCCCTCCGCGACCCCGAAGGGAATAAGTGGTAGAAAATGGATGGATGGATGGACAGTATAACTGTCATACTAAATGTAAAAGTAGTATAAACATATCTCTAAAATCAAAAATGCATTATGTCTAAAAATGCCTGTAATATTATATCCATTTTATCAGTTGTTTTTGTAAGTTTTGCAAATACAAAATATTGGTTTTACTCACTATGACAGTATACTGTCACATTCAATCTGACAGCTATTTAAACATAATTCCTAAACCACAAATGCAAAATGGCTAATAATGCCTGCAGAAATGTATCTTTGTGAGTTTTTCTGGAACAATAAAATAAATTTGTAAGGTTTGTAAAGACACAAGTTAGTTTTTTACTTAATATGACAGTATAACTGGCATACTAAATATAAAAGTTAAATAAACATAACTCCAAAACCAACTTGCAATACGTCTAAAAATGCCTGTAATATTGTATCTATGTGAGTTTTACCAGAATCAGGTATTTTGGTATGGTTTTCATATACACAAATTTGGTTTTACTCATAATGACAGTATAACTGCCACATTTAATACGACTTATGTAAACATAACTCCTATACCACACATGCAAAATGGTTAATAATGCCTGGAGAAATGTATCTTTGTGAGTTTTACTGGAAAAAACGAATTTGTAAGGTTTATAAAGATACAAGTTAATTTGTTTACTCAATATGACAGTATAACTGTCTTACTAAATTTGAAAGTTATATAAACATAACTACAAAATCTAAACTTGCAATCCGTCTAAAAATTTATGTAATATTGAATATATGTGATTTTTACCATAATCAGGTATTTTGGTAAGGATTACAAATAAAAAAATTAGGTTTTACTCATAATGACGGATAACTGCCACATTCGAAATGACAGTTTTTCTAAACATAACTCCTAAACAAAACATGCTAAATGGCTAATAATGCTTGGAGAAATGTATCTTTGTGAGTTTTACTGGAAAAAAAAATGTAAGGTTTGTAAGACACAAGTTATTTTTTCTAACTCAAAAAGACAGCATAACTGTCATACTAAATGGAAAAGTTATATAAACATAACTCCAAAACCAAACATGCATTTTGTCTAAAAATGCCTGTAATATTGTATCCATGTGAGTTTTAGTAGAATCAGTTGTTTTTGTAAGGTTTTCAAATACAAAATATTGGTTTTACTCACTATGACAGTATACTGTTACATTCAATCTGACAGTTATTTAAACATAACTCCTAAACCAAACATGCAAAATGACTAATAATGCCTGGAAAAATGTATCTCAGTGAATTTTACTGGAAAAAAAATTTTTTTGTAAGGTTTGTAAAAACACAAGTTAGTTTTTTTTTACTCAATATGACAGTATAACTGTCATATTAAATATGAAAGTTATATAAACATAACTCCAAAATCAAACTTGCAATCCGTCTAAAAATGCCTGTAATATTGAATCTTTGTGAGTTTTACCTGAATCAGGTATTTTGGTAAGGTTTACACATACAAAAATTAGGTTTTACTCATAATGACAGTATAACTGCCACGTTCAAAATGACAGTTATTTAAACATAACTCCTAGACCACAAATCCGTCTAAAAATGACCTGTAATATTACGCGCCAAACCGCAGCTCAGAGTACCCACCCTTTTTGGATTCACTCGAGGGAGTACTTGAGAGTGCTCCCCCGAGTGATTCCCTCGTTCTACTGGGGGACTTCAATGCTCATGTTGGCAGCGACAGTGAAACCTGGAGAGGCGTGATTGGGAAAAATGGCTGCCCGGATCTGAACCCGAGCGGTGTTTTGTTATTGGACTTTTGTGCCCGTCACAGATTGTCCATAACGAACACCATGTTCAAACATAAGGGTGTCCATATGTGCACTTGGCACCAGGACACCCTAGGCCGCAGTTCCATGATCGACTTTGTAGTTATGTCATCGGATTTGCGGCCTCATGTTTTGGACACTCGGGTGAAGAGAGGGGCGGAGCTTTCTACCGATCACCACCTGGTGGTGAGTTGGCTGCGATGGTGGGGGAGGATGCCGGACAGACCTGGCAGGCCCAAACGCATTGTGAGGGTTTGCTGGGAACGTCTGGCAGAGTCTCCTGTCAGAGAGAGTTTCAATTCCCACCTCCGGAAGAACTTTGAACATGTCACGAGGGAGGTGCTGGACATTGTGTCCGAATGGACAATGTTCCGCGCCTCTATTGTCGAGGCGGCTGATTGGAGCTCTGGCCGCAAGGTAGTTGGTGCTTGTCGTGGCGGTAATCCTAGAACCCGTTGGTGGACACCGGCGGTGAGGGATGCCGTCAAGCTGAAGAAGGAGTCCTATCGGGTTCTTTTGGCTCATAGGACTCCCGAGGCAGCGGACAGGTACCGATAGGCCAAGCGGTGTGCGGCTTCAGCGGTCGCAGAGGCAAAAACATGGGAGGAGTTCGGTGAGGCCATGGAAAACGACTTCCGGACGGCTTCGAAGCAATTCTGGACCACCATCCGCCGCCTCAGGAAGGGGAAGCAGTGCACTATCAACACCGTGCATGGTGAGGATGGTGTTCTGCTGACCTCGACTGCGGATGTTGTGGATCGGTGGAGGGAATACTTCGAAGACCTCCTCAATCCCACCAACACGTCTTCCTATGAGGAAGCAGTGCCTGGGGAGTCTGTGGTGGGCTCTCCTATTTCTGGGGCTGAGGTTGCTGAGTTAGTTAAAAAGCTCCTCGGTGGCAAGGCCCCGGGGGTAGATGAGATCCGCCCGGAGTTCCTTAAGGCTCTGGATGCTGTGGGGCTGTCTTGGTTGACAAGACTCTGCAGCATCGCGTGGACATCGGGGGCGGTACCACTGGATTGGCAGACCGGGGTGGTGGTTCCTCTCTTTAAGAAGGGGAACTGGAGGGTGTGTTCTAACTATCGTGGGATCACACTCCTCAGCCTTCCCGGTAAGGTCTATTCAGGTGTACTGGAGAGAAGGCTACGCCGGATAGTCGAACCTCGGATTCAGGAGGAACAGTGTGGTTTTCGTCCTGGTCGTGGAACTGTGGACCAGCTCTATACTCTCGGCAGGGTCCTTGAGGGTGCATGGGAGTTTGCCCAACCAGTCTACATGTGTTTTGTGGACTTGGCATTCGACCGTGTCTCTCGGGAAGTCCTGTGGGGAGTGCTCAGAGAGTATGGGGTATCGGACTGTCTGATTGTGGCAGTCCGCTCCCTGTATGATCAGTGCCAGAGCTTAGTCCGCATTGCCGGTAGTAAGTCGGACACGTTTCCAGTGAGGGTTGGACTCCGCCAAGGCTGCCCTTTGTCACCAATTCTGTTCATAACTTTTATGGACAGAATTTCTAGGCGCAGTCAAGGCGTTGAGGGGATCTGGTTTGGTGGCTGCAGGATTAGGTCTCTGCTTTTTGCAGATGATGTGGTCCTGATGGCTTCATCTGGCCAGGATCTTCAGCTCTCACTGGATCGGTTCGCAGCTGAGTGTGAAGCGACTGGGATGAGAATCAGCACCTCCAAGTCCGAGTCCATGGTTCTCGCCCGGAAAAGGGTGGAGTGCCATCTCCGGGTTGGGGAGGAGATCTTTCCCCAAGTGGAGGAGTTCAAGTACCTCGGAGTCTTGTTCACGAGTGAGGGAAGAGTGAATCGTGAGATCGACAGGCAGATCGGTGCGGCGTCTTCAGTAATGCGGACGCTGTATCGGTCCGTTGTGGTGAAGAAGGAGCTGAGCCGGAAGGCAAAGCTCTCAATTTACCGGTCGATCTACCTTCCCATCCTCACCTATGGTCATGAGCTTTGGGTTATGACCGAAAGGACAAGATCACGGGTACAAGCGACCGAAATTAGTTTCCTCCGCCGGGTGGCGGGGCTCTCCCTTAGAGATAGGGTGAGAAGCTCTGCCATCCGGGAGGAGCTCAAAGTAAAGCCGCTGCTCCTCCACATCGAGAGGAGCCAGATGAGGTGGTTCGGGCATCTGGTCAGGATGCCACCCGAACACCTCCCTAGGGAGGTGTTTAGGGCACGTCCGACCGGTAGGAGGCCGCGGGGAAGACCCAGGACACGTTGGGAAGACTATGTCCCCGGCTGGCCTGGGAACGCCTCGGGGTCCCCCGGGAGGAGCTGGATGAAGTGGCTGGGGAGAGGGAAGTCTGGGCTTCCCTGCTTAGACTGCTGCCCCCACGACCCGACCTCGGATAAGCGGAAGAAGATGGATAGATAGATGGATGGATCATATTGAGTGTGGCAGTTATACTGTCATTATGAGTAAAACCTTATTTTTGTATGTAAACCTTACCAAAATACCTGATTGTAGTAAAACTCACATAGATACAATAATACAGGCATTTTTAGACATAATGCATGTTTGGTTTTGGAGTTATGTTTATATAACTTTCATATTTAGTATGCCAGTTATACTGTCATATTAAGTAAAAAAAACTAACTTGTGTCTTTACAAACCTTACAAAATATATATATATTTTTTCAGTAAAACTCACAAAGATACATTTCTCCAGGCATTATTAGTCATTTTGTATGTGTGGTTTAGGAGTTATGTTTAAATAACTGTCAGATTGAATGTGACAGCATACTGTCATAGTGGGTAAAACCAATATTTTGTATTTGCAAACCTTAAAAAAACAACTGATTCTAGTAAAACTCACATGGATACAATGTTACAGGTATATTTAGACATAATGCATGTTTGGTTTTGGAGTTTTGTTTATATACATTTTACATTTAGTATGACAGTTATACTGTCATATGGAGTAAAAAACAACTAGCTTGTGTCTTTACAAACCTTACAAAAATGTTGGGTTTTTTTTCAGTAAAACTCACAAAGATGCATTTCTCCAGTCATTATTAGCCATTTAACATGTTTGGTCTAGGAGTTATGTTTAAATAACTGTCATTTTGAACGTGGCAGTTATACTGTCATTATGAGTAAAACCTAATTTTTGTATGTGTAAACCTTACCAAAATACCTGATTCAGGTAAAACTCACAAAGATTCAATATTACAGGTATTTTTAGACGGATTGCAAGTTTGATTTTGGAGATATAACTTTCATATTTAATATGACAGTTATACTGTCATATTGAGTAAAAAAAACTAACTTGTGTTTTTACAAACCTTACAAAATATTTTTTTTTCCAGTAAAATTCACTGAGATACATCTTTCCAGGCATTATTAGTCATTTTGCATGTTTGGTTTAGGAGTTATGTTTAAATAACTGTCAGATTGAATGTAACAGTATACTGTCATAGTGAGTAAAACCAATATTTTGTATTTGAAAACCTTACAAAAACAACTGATTCTACTAAAACTCACATGGATACAATATTACAGGCATTTTTAGACAAAATGCATGTTTGGTTTTGGAGTTATGTTTATATAACTTTTCCATTTAGTATGACAGTTATGCTGTCTTTTTGAGTTAGAAAAACTAACTTGTGTCTTACAAACCATACATTTTTTTTTTCCAGTAAAACTCACAAAGATACATTTCTCCAGGCATTATTAGCCATTTAGCATGTTTTGTTTAGGAGTTATGTTTAGAAAAACTGTCATTTCGAATGTGGCAGTTATCCGTCATTATGAGTAAAACCTAATTTTTTTATTTGTAATCCTTACCAAAATACCTGATTATGGTAAAAATCACATATATTCAATATTACATAAATTTTTAGACAGATTGCAAGTTTAGATTTTGTAGTTATGTTTATATAACTTTCAAATTTAGTAAGACAGTTATACTGTCATATTGAGTAAACAAATTAACTTGTATCTTTATAAACCTTACAAATTCGTTTTTTCCAGTAAAACTCACAAAGATACATTTCTCCAGGCATTATTAACCATTTTGCATGTGTGGTATAGGAGTTATGTTTACATAAGTCGTATTAAATGTGGCAGTTATACTGTCATTATGAGTAAAACCAAATTTGTGTATATGTAAACCTTACCAAAATACCTGATTCTGGTAAAACTCACATAGATACAATATTACAGGCATTTTTAGACGTATTGCAAGTTGGTTTTGGAGTTATGTTTATTTAACTTTTATATTTAGTATGCCAGTTATACTGTCATATTAAGTAAAAAACTAACTTGTGTCTTTACAAACCTTACAAACTTATTTTATTGTTCCAGAAAAACTCACAAAGATACATTGCTGCAGGCATTATTAGCCATTTTGCATTTGTGGTTTAGGAATTATGTTTAAATAGCTGTCAGATTGAATGTGACAGTATACTGTCATAGTGAGTAAAACCAATATTTTGTATTTGCAAAACTTACAAAAACAACTGATAAAATGGATATAATATTACAGGCATTTTTAGACATAATGCATTTTTGATTTTAGAGATATGTTTATACTACTTTTACATTTAGTATGACAGTTATACTGTCCATCCATCCATCCATTTTCTACCACTTATTCCCTTCGGGGTCGCGGAGGGCGCTGGAGCCTATCTCAGCTACAATCGGGCGAAAGGCGGGGTACACCCTGGAAAAGTCACCACATTAAGTAAAAAAAAAAAATTGTTTCTTTACAAACCTTACAAAATATGTTTTTCCAGTAATTTCACAAAGATACATTTCTCCAGACATTATAGCCATTTTGCATGTGTGGTTTGGTAGTTATGTTTAAATAACTGTCAAATTGAATGTGACAGTATACTATCATGGTGAGTAAAACCAATATTTTGTAATTGCAAACCTTACTACAACAATTGATTTTAGTAAAACTCGCATGGATACAAAATTACAGGCATTTTTTAACATAATGCATGTTTGGTTTTGGAGTTATGTTTATATATTTTTTGCATTTAGTATTACAGTTATACTGTCCTATTGAGTAAAAAAAATATAACTTGTGTCTTTATAAACCTTAAAAAAAAATGTTTTCCAGTAAAACTCACAAAATACATTTCTCCAGGCATTATTAGCCATTAACCATGTTTGGTTTAGAGTTATGTTTAAATAACTGTCATATTGAGTGTGGCAGATATACTGTCATTATGAGTAAAACCTATTTTTTGTATTTGTAAAATTACCAAAATAACTGATTCTGATAAAACTCACATGGATAAAATATTACAGGATTTTTTAGACATAAAGCATGTTTCCATCATATTGAGTAAAACAAACTAACTTGTGTCTATACAAACCTTACAAAATATTTTTTTTCCGGGTAAAACTCACAAAAATACATTTCTCCAGTTATTATTAGCCATTTTGCATCTGTGGTTTAGAATTTGTGTTTAAATGACAGTCAGATTGAATGTGACAGTATACTGTCATAGTGAGTAAAACCTAATTTTTGTATTTGTAAACCTTAACAAAATACCTGATTCTAGTAAAACTCACATAGATTCAATATTAAAGGCATTTTTAGACGGATTGCATATTTGGTATTGGAGTTATTTTTATATATTTTTTACATTTATTATGACAGTTATACAAACATATTGAATAAAAAAACGTATTTTGTGTCTTATCAAACCTTGTAAAATATAGTTCTTCCTGTAAAACTCACAAAGATACATTTCTCCAGGCATTATTAGCCATTTTGCATGTGTGGTTTAGGAGTTATGTTAACATAACCGTCATATTGAGGGTGGCAGTTATACTGTCATTATGAGTAAAACCTAATTTTTGTATTTATAAACCTTACCAAAATTCCTGATTCTGGTAAAACTCACATAGATACAATATTACAGGCAGTTTAAGACGGATTGCAAGTTTGGTTGAGGAGTTTGGTTTTGGAATGATGTGTATATTACTTTTATATTTAGTTTGACAGTTATACCATCATATTGAGTAAAAAAAAAAAAACTTTTGTCTTTACAAACCTTACGAAATATTTTTTTCTAGTAAAACTCACAAAGATACATTTCTCCAGGCATTATTAGCTATTTAGCATGTTTGGTTTAGGAGTTATGTTTAAATAACTGTTATTTTGAATATGGCAGTTATACTGTCATTATGGGTAAAACCCAATTTTTGTATTTGTAAACCTTACCTGATTCTGGTAAAACTCACATATATTCAATTTTACAGGCATTTTTAGACGTATTACAAGTTTAGTTTTGGAGTTATGTTTATTTAACTTTCATATTTAGTATGACATCATGACTGTCATGTTAAGTAAAAAAACTAACTTGTTTCTTTACAAAACTTATAAAAAACATTTTTTTCCCCAGGAAAACTCACAAATATACATTTTTCCAGGCATTATTAGCCATTTTGTATTTGTGGTTTAGGAATTACAGTATGTTTAAATAACTGTCAGATTGAATGTGACAGTATACTGTCATAGTGAGTAAAACCTAATTTTTGTATTTGTAAACCTTACCAAAAATACCTGATTCTGGTAAAAATCACATAGATACAATATTGCAGGCATTTTTAGACATAATGCATGTTTGGTTTTGGAGTTATGTTTATACAACTTTTATATTATAATGACAGTTATACCATCATATTGAGGATTAAAAAAAAGAACTTGTGTCTTTATAAACCTTACAAAAAAAAATGTTCCCAGTAAAACTCACAAAGATATTCTCCAGGCATAATTAGCCATTTATTACTGTCATAATGAGTAAAAAACTACTTTTTGTGTTTGCAAGCCTTAAAATAGCATATATTTCGAGTAAAACTCACATGGATGCATTGTTTCAGGCTTTATTAGCCTATTTTGCATGTGTGGTTAGGAAGTTATGTTTAAAACACTGTCAAATTGAATGTAGCAGTTATACTGTCATTATGAAAAAAAAAATTTTTGTATTTGTAAACCTTACCAAATTACCTGATTCTGGTGTAACTCTCATAGATACAATATTTTAGGCATTTTTAGACGTATGCATGTTCAATTTTGGAGTTATGTTTATATAACTTTCATATTTGGTATGACAGATATACTGTCATATTGAATTAAAAAAACTAACTTGCTTCTTTGCAAAACTTACAAAAGAAAATGTTTCTAGTAAATCTAACAAAGATGCATATCTTCACGCATTATTAGGCATGTTGCATGTTTGGTGTAGGAATTATGTTGAAAAACATATTTATTGCTTATTTTGCATTATCTCAGGATTTTAAGAACATTACTGTCATAATGAGTAAACAACTACTTTTTGTGTTTGCAAGCCTTAAAATAGCAAATGTTTCGAGTAAAACTCAGATGGATACATTGTTTTAGGCTTTATTAGCCTATTTTGCATGAGTGGTAAGGAAGTTATGTTTAAAACACTGTCAAATTGAATGTAGCAGTTATCTGTCATTATGAAAAAAAACAATTTTTGTATTTGTAAACCTTACCAAATTACCTGATTCTGGTGAAACTCACATAGATACAATTTTACAGGCATTTTTAGACATAATGCATGTTCAGTTTTGGAGTTATGTTTATATAGCTTTCATATTTGGTATGACAGTTATACTATCATATTGAATTAAAAAAACTTATTTGCGTATTTGCAAAATTTACAAAAGATAGTTTTTCTAGTAAAACTAACAAAGATACATGTCTTCAGGCACTATTAGACAACTTGCATGTTTGGTGTAGGAATTATGATGAAAAACATGTTTATTGCTTATTTCGCATTATCTCAGGATTTTCAGAATATTACCGTCATAATGAGTAAAAACTACTTTTTGTGTTTGCAAGCCTTAAAATAGCATATGTTTCGAGTAAAACTCACATGGATGCATTGTTTTAGTCTTTATTAGCCTATTTTGCATGTGTGGTTAGAAGTTATGTTTAAATAACTGTCAAATTGAATGTAGCAGTTATCTGTCATTATGAGTAAACCCCTAATTTCTGTAATTGTACACCTTACCAAATTAACTGATTCTTTTAAAACTCACATAGATACAATATTTTAGGCCTTTTTAGACATAATGCATATTCAATTTTGGAGTTATGTTTATATAACTTTCATATTTGGTATGACAGTTATACTGTCATATTGAATTAAAAAAACTAACTTGCCTCTTTGCTAAACTTACAAAAGACATTGTTTCTAGTAAAACTAACAAAAATGCATATCTTCACGCATTATTAGACATGTTGCATGTTTGGTGTAGGAATTATGATGAAAAACATTTTTATTGCTTATTTCGCATTATCTCAGGATTTTAAGAACAGTACTTCATAATGAGAAAAAAACTACTTTTTGTGTTTGCAAACCTTAAAATAGCATATGTTTCGAATAAAACTCACAAGTATGCATTGTTTTAGGCTTTATTAGCCATATTGAATTAAAAAAACTTATTTGCCTCTTTGCAAAACTTACAAAAGATATTTTTTGTAGTAAAACTAGCAAAGATACATGTCTTCAGGCATTATTAGACATGTTGCATGTTTGGTGTAGGAATTATGTTGAAAAACATTTGTATTGCTTATTTCGCATTATCTCAGGATTTTAAGAACATTACTGTCAAAATGAGTAAAAAACTACTTTTTGTGTTTGCAAGCCTTAAAATACCAATGTTTCGAGTAAAACTCACATGGATGCATTGTTTTAGGCTTTATTAGCCTATTTTGCATGTGTGGTTAGGAAGTTATGTTTAAGTAACTGTCAAATTGAATGTAGCAGTTAGCTGTCATTATGAGTAAACCCCTAATTTATGTAATTGTACACCTTACCAAAGTTACTGATTCTTGTAAAACTCACATAGATACAATATTTTAGGCATTTTTAGACATAATGCAGGTTTAGTTTTGGAGTTATGTTTATATAACTTTCATATTTGGTATGACAGTTATACTGTCATATTGAATTAAAAAAATGTACTTGCCTCTTTGCAAAACTTACAAAAGATAATTTTTCTAGTAAAACTAACAAAGATACATGTCTTCAGGCATTATTAGACATGTTGCATGTTTGATGTAGGAATTATGTTAAAAAACATTTTTATTGCTTATTTCGCATTATCTCAGGATTTTAAGAACATTACTGTCATAATGAGTAAAAAACTACTTTTTGTGTTTGCAAACCTTAAAATAGCAAATGTTTCGAGTAAAACTCACAAGGATGCATTGTTTTAAGCTTTATTAACGTATTTGCATGTGATTAGGAAGTTTTGTTTAAATAACAGTCAAATTGAATGTAGCAGTTATACTGTCATTATAAAAAAAACTATTTTGGATTTGTAAACCTTACCAAATTACCTGATTCTAGTGTAACTCACATAGATGCAATATTTTAGGCATTTTTAGACATAATGTATGTTAAATTTTGGAGTTATGTTTATATATATTTCATATTTGGTATGACAGTTATACTGTCATATTGTATTAAAAAAAACTAACTTGCCTCTTTGCAAAACTTACAAAAGATATGTTGTCTAGTAAAACTAACAAAGATACATATCTTCACGCATTATTAGACATGTTGCATGTTTGGTGTATGAATTATGTTGAAAAATATTTTTATTGCTTATTTTGCATTATCTCAGGATTTTAAGAACATTACTGTCATAATGAGTAAAAAACTACTTTTTGTGTTTGCAAGCATTAAAATAGCATATGTTTCGAGTAAAACTCACATGGATGCATTTTTTAATGCTTTATTAGCCTATTTTGCATGTGTGGTTAGAAGTTATGTTTAAATAACTGTCAAATTGAATGTAGCAGTCAAACATAATTCCAAAACCAAATATGCAATCCGTCTAAAAATGCCTGTAATATTGAATATATGTGAGTTTTATCAGATTCAGGTATTTTGGTAAGGTTTACGAATACAAAAATTAGGTTTTACTCAGAGTGACAATATAACTGCCACACTCAATATGACAGTTAATTAAACATAACTCCTAAAACACAAGAGCAAAATGACTAATATTGCCTAGAGAAATGTATATTTGTGAATTTTACTGGAAAACAATATTTTGTAAGATTTGTAAAGATACAAATTAGTTTTTTTTTTACTCAATATGATGGTATAACTGTCAGAATAAATATGAAAGTTATATAAACATAACTCCAAAACTAAACATGCTTTATGTCTAAAAATTCCTGTAATTTTGTATCGGTGTGGGTTTTACCAGAATCAGGTATTTTGGTAAGGTTTACAAATACAAAAAAATAGGTTTTTATTTATAATGACACACAATACAATAACTGCCACACTCAATATGACAGTTATTTAAACATAACTCCTAAACCAAACATGATAAATGTCTAATTATGCCTGGAGAAATGTATCTTTGTGAGTTTTGGGAAAAAAATATTTGTAAGGTTTATAAAGACACAAGTTTTTTTGTTTTTTTTTTACTCAATATGATGGTATAACTGTCATACTAAATATGAAAGTTGTAAAAACATAACTCCAAAACCAAACATGCATTATGTCTAAAAATGCCTGCAATATTGTATCTATGTGATTTTTACCAGAATCAGGTATTTTTGGTAAGGTTTACAAATACAAAAATTAGGTTTTAGTCACTATGACAGTAAACTGTCACATTCAATCTGACAGTTATTTAAACATACTGTAACTCCTAAACAACAAATACAAAATGGCTAATAATGCCTGGAGAAATGTATCTTTGTGAGTTTTTTTATAAGGTTTGTAAAGACACAAGTTAGTATTTTTTACTTAATATGACAGTATAACTGTCATACTAAATATGAAAGTTAAATAAACATAACTCCAAAACCAAACTTGCAATACGTCTTAGATTCAGGTATTTTGGTCAGGTTTACAAAAACAAAAATAAGGTTTTACTCATAGTGACAGTATAACTGCCACACTCAATATGACAGTTAATTAAACATAACTCCTAAAACACAAATGCAAAATGACTAATAATGCCTAGAGAAGGTATATTTGTGAATTTTACTGGAAAAAAATATTTTGTAAGGTTTGTAAAGATACACATTATTTTTTGTTTTTACTTAATATGATGGTATAACTTACATACTAAATATGAAAGTTATATATACATAACTCCAAAACCAAACATTCTTTATGTTTAAAAATTCCTGTAATATTGTATCGATGTGGGTTTAACCAGAATCAGGTATTTTGGTGAGGTTTACAAATACAAAAAATAGGTTTTACTCATAATGACAGTATAACTGCCACACTCAAGATGACAGTTGTTTAAACATAACTCCTAAACCAAACATGACAAATGGCTAATTATGCTTGGAGAAATGTATCTTTGTGAGTTTAACTGGGAACATTTTTTTTGTAAGGTTTATAAAGACACAAGATATTTTTTGTTTTTACTCAATATTATGTCACCTAAATATAAAAGTTGTATAAACATAACTCCAAAACCAAACATGCATTGTGTCTAAAATTGCCTGCAATATTGTATCTATGTGATTTTTACCAGAATCAGGTATTTTTTGGTCAGGTTTACAAATACGAAAATTAGGTTTTACTCACTTTGACAGTATACTGTCACATTCAATCTGACAGTTATTTAAACATACTGTAACTCCTAAACCACAATTACAAAATGGCTAATAATGCCTGGAAATATGTATCTTTGTGAGTTTTCCTGGAAAACATTTTTTTATATAAGGTTTGTAAAGAAAAAAGTTAGTTTTTTTACTTAATATGACAGTATAACTGTCATACTAAATATGAAAGTTAAATAAACATAACTCCAAAACCAAACTTGCAATACGTCTAACAATGCCTGTTATATTGAATCTATGTGAGTTTTAACAGAATCAGGTATTTTGGTAAGGTTTACAAATACAAAAATTGGGTTTTACTCATAATGACAGTATAACTGCCATATTTGAAATAACAGTTATTTAAACATAACGCCTAAACCAAACATGCTAAATGGCTAATAATGCCTGGAGAAATGTATCTTTGTGAGTTTTACTAGACAAAAATATTTTGTAAGGTTTGTAAAGACAAAAGTTATTTATTTTTTTTACTCAATATGATGGTATTGAGTAAAATACCATCATATTGAGTAAAAAAAGTTTTATAAAAACTAAATATAAAAGTAATATGAACATAATTCCAAAACCAAACTCCTAAACCAAACTTGCAATCCGTCTTAAACTGCCTGTAATATTGAATCTATATGAGTTTTACCAGAATCAGGTATTTTGGTAAGGTTTACAAAAACAAAACTTGGGTTTTACTCATAATGACAGTATAACTGCATTATTTGATATGACAGTTATTTAAACATAACTCCTAAACCAAACATGATAAATGGCTAATAATGCCTGGAAAAATGTATATAAACATAACTCCAAAACCAAACATACATTATGTCCAAAAATGCCTGTAATATTGTATCTATGTGAGCTTTACCAGAATCAGGTATTTTGGTAAGGTTTATAAATACAAACTTTAGGTTTTACACATAATGACAGTATAACTGCCATATTCAAAATAACAGTTATTTAAACATAACTCCTGAACCGAACATGCTAAATGGCTATTAATGCCTGGAGAAATGTATACAAACATAACTCCAAAACCAAACATGCATTATGTCTTAAAATGCCTTTAGTATTGTATCTATGTGAGTTTTACCAGAATCAGGTATTTTGGTAAGGTTTACATATACACAAATTTGGTTTTACTCATAATGACAGTATAACTGCCACTATTAATATGACAGTTATGTAAACATAACTCCTGTACCACACATGCAAAATGGTTAATAATGCCTGGAGAAATGTATCATTGTGAGTTTTACTGGAAAAAAACGAAATTGTAAGGTTTATAAAGACACAAATTCAATTTTTTACTCAATATGATGATATAACTGTCATACTAAATATGAAAGTTATATAAACATAACTCCAAAACCAATGAATCTATGTTTGTTTTACTAGAATCAGGTATTTTGGTAAGGTTTACAAAAAAAAAAAGGTTTTACTCATAATGACAGTATAACTGCCACATTCAATATGACAGTTATGTAAACATAACTCCTAAACCACACATGCAAAATGGTTAATAATGCCTGGAGAAATGTATCTTTTTAAGTTTTACAGGAAAAAAAAAAAAAAATTGTAAGGTTTGTAAAGACTGCGATGAGGTGGCGACTTGTCCAGGGTGTACGCCGCCTTCCGCCCGATCGTAGCTGAGATACGCTCCAGCGCCCCCCGCGACCCCAAAGGGAATAAGCGGTAGAAAATGGATGGATGGATGGGTTTGTAAAGACACAAGTTATTTTTTTTTTACTCAATATGACAGTATAGCTGTCATACTAAATGTAAAAAAATTATAAACATAACTCCAAAACCAAACATGCAATATGTCTAAAAAATCCTGTAATATTGTATCTATATGAGTTTTACCAGAATCAGGTATTTTGGTAAGGTTTACAAATACAAAATATAGGTTTTACTCATAATGACAATATAATTACCACACTCCACATGACAGTTATTTATAGATAATTCCTAAACCAAACATGATACATGGCTAATAATGCCTGGAGAAATGTATCTTTGTGATTTTTACTAGAAAAAAATATTTTGTAAGGTTTGTAAAGACAAAAGTTAGTTCTTTTTTACTCAATATGATGGTATAACTGTCATACTAAATATGAAAGTTATATAAACATAATTCCAAAACCAAACTATGAAACCAAACTTGCAATCTGTCTTAAACTGCCTGTAATATTGAATCTATGTGAGTTTTACCAGAATCAGGTCTTTTGGTAAGGTTTACAAATACAAAACTTGGGTTTTACTCATAATGACAGTATAACTGCAACATTTGATATGACAGTTATTTAAACATAACTCCTAATCCAAACATGATAAATGGCTAATAATGCCTGGAGAAATGCATCATTGTGAGTTTTACTGGAAACAAATAATTTGTAAGGTTTATAAAGACACAAGTTAGTGTTTTTTATTTAACATGATGGTATAACTGTCATACTAAATATGAAAGATGTATAAACATAACTCCAAAACCAAACATGCATTATGTCTAAAAATGCCTGTAATATTGTATCTATGTGAGTTTTACCAGAATCAGGTATTTTGGTAAGGTTGCCAAATACAAAAAAAAGGTTTTACTCATAATGACAGTATAACTGCCATATTGACTGCCACCAAACATGCATTATGTCTAAAAAAGCTTACAATTTTGTATCCATGCGAGTTTTACTAAAATCAATTGTTGTAGTAAGGTTTGCAATTACAAAATATTGGTTTTACTCACCATGATAGTATACTGTCACATTCAATTTGACAGTTATTTAATCATTACTACCAAACCACACATGCAAAATGGCTATAATGCCTGGAGAAATGTATCTTTGTGAGATTACTGGAAAAAAATATTTTGTAAGGTTTGTAAAGAAACAATTTAGTTTTTTTTTTACTTAACATGATGAGATGGCGACTTTTCCAGGGTGTACCCCGCCTTCCGCCCGATTATAGCTGAGATAGGTTCCAGCACCTACCATGACCCCGAATGGAATAAGTGGTAGAAAATGGATGAATGGATGGACAGTATAACTGTCATACTAAATGTAAAAGTAGTATAAACATAACTCCAAAACCAAACATGCATTATGTCTAAAAATGCCTGTAATATTGTATCCATGTGAGTTTTACTAGAATCAGTTGTTTTTGTAAGTTTTGCAAATACAAAATATTGGTTTTACTCACTAAGACAATATACTGTCACATTCAATCTGACAGCTATTTAAACATAACTCCTAAACCACACATGCAAAATGACTAATAATGCCTGGAAAAATGTATCTCTATGAATTTTACTGGAAAAAAAATATTTTTAAGGTTTGTAAAATTACAAGTTTGTTATTTTTTACTCAATTTGACAGTATAACTGTCATACTCAATATGAAAGTTATATATACATAACTCCAAAACCAAACTTGCAATCCGTCTAAAAATGCCTGTAATATTGAATCTATGTGAGTTTTACCAAAATCAGGTATTTTGGTAAGGTTTACAAATACAAAAATTAGGTTTTACTCATAATGACAGTATAACTGCCACACTCAATATGACAGTTGTTTAAACATAACTCCTAAAAAACGAATGCAAATTGACTAATAATGCCTGGAAAAATTTATCTTTCTGAATTTTAATGGCAAAAAATATTTTGTAAGGTTTGTAAAGACACAAATTAGTTTTTTTTACGCAATGTGATGGTATAACTGTCATACTAAATATGAAAGTTATTTAAACATAACTCCAAAACCAAACATGTTTTATGTCTAAAAATTCCTGTAATATTGTATATATATGTGTTTTACCAGAATCAAGTATTTTGGTAAGGTGTACAAATACAAAAATTAGGTTTTACTCACTATGACAGTATACTGTCACATCCTACCTGCCTGTTATTTAAACATAAATTCTAAACCACAGATGCAAAATGGCTAATAATGCCTGGAGAAATGTATTTTTGTGAGTTTTACCGGAAAAAATTTTTTTGTAAGGTTTGTATAGACATAAGTTAGTTTTTTTTTTACTCAATATGATAGTATAACTGTCTTACTAAATTTGAAAGTTATATAAACATAACTCCAAAACCAATCTTGCAATCTGTCTAAAAATGTCTGTAATATTGAATATACGTGATTTTTACCAGAATCAGGTATTTTGATAAGGATTACAAATAAAAAAATTAGGTTTTACTCATAATGACGGATAACTGCCACATTCGAAATGACATAACTCCTAAACAAAACATGCTAAAAGGCTAATAATGCCTGAAGAAATGTATCTTTGTGAGTTTTACTGGATAAAAAAAATTGTAAGGTTTGTAAAGACACAAGTTTTTTAACTCAAAAGGACAGTATAACTGTCATACCAAATGGAAAAGTTATATAAACATAACTCCAAAACCAAACATGCATTTTGTCTAAAAATGCCTGAAATGATGTATCCACGTGAGTTTTACTAGAATCAGTTGTTTTTGTAAGTTTTGCAAATACAAAATATTGGTTTTACTCACTATGACAGTATACTGTCACATTCAATCTTACAGTTACATAACTCCTAAACCACACCTTCAAAATGACTAATAATGCCTGTAGAAATGTATCTCTTTGAATTTTTCTGGAAAAAAATATTTTGTAAGGTTTGTTATAACACAAGTTTTAGTTTTTGTATTTGCAAACCTTACAAAAACAACTGATTCTAGTAAAACTCACATGGATACAAAATTACAGGCATTTTTAGATATAATGCATGTTTGGTTTTGGAGTTATGTTTATATAACTTTTACATTTAGTATGACAGTTATAATGTCATATTGAGTAAAAAAAAATAACTTGTGTCTTTACAAACCTTACTTTTTTTTTTTGCAGTAAAACTCACAAATATACATTTTTCCAAGCATTATTAGCCATTTTGCATGTGTGGTTTAGGAGTTATATTTAAATAACTGCCATATTGAGTGTGGCAGTTATACTGTCATTATGAGTAAAACCTTATTTTTGTATTTGTAAACCTTACCAAAATACCTGATTGTAGCAAAACTCACATAGATATAATATTACAGGCATTTTTAGACATAATGCATGTTTGGTTTTGGAGTTATTTTTAAATAACTTTCATATTTAGTATGACAGTTATACTGTCATATTGAGTAAAAAAAACTAACTTGTGTCTTTACAAACCTTACAAAATAATTTTTTTTTTTTTCAGTAAAAATCACAAAGATACATTTCTCCAGGCATTATTAGTCATTTTGTATGTGTGGTTTAGGAGTTATGTTTAAATAACAGTCAGATTGAATGTGACAGTATACTGTCATAGTGAGTAAAACCAAAATGTTGTATTTGCAAACCTTACAAAAACAAATGATTCTACTAAAACTCACTTGGATACAATATTGTAGGCATTTTACGACATGGTTTAGGATTTATGTTGAAAAACTATTTTATTGCTTTTTTCGCATTATATCAGGATTTTAAAAACATCACTGTCATATTGAGCAAAAAAACTCCTTTTTGTAATTGCAAGCCTTAAAAAAGCATATGTTTCGAGTAAAACTCACAAGGATGCATTGTTTTAGGCTTTATTAGCCTTTTTGCATGTGTGGTTAGGAAGTTATGTTTGAATAAATGTCAAATTGATTAGAGAAGTTATACTGTCATTATGAGTAAAATCTAATTTTTGTATTTGTAAACCTTACCAAATTACCTGATTCTGGTGAAACTCACATAGATACAATATTTTAGGCATTTTTAAACATAATGCATGTTTAGTTTTGGAATTATGTAACTTTCATATTTAGTATGAAAGTTATACAGTCATATTGAATTAAAAAAACTAACTTGCAACTTTGCAAACCTTACAAAATATATTTTTCCTAGTAAAACTAACAGAGTCACATGTCTACAGGCTTTATTAGAAATTTTGCATGTTTGGTTTAGGAATTATGTTGAAAAACATTTGTATTGCTTTTTCCGCATTATTAGAGGATTTTAAGAACATTGCTGTCATATTGAGTAAACAACTACTTTTTGTAATTGCAAACCTTAAAAAAGCATATGTTCGAGTAAAACTCACAAGGATGCATTGTTTTAGGCATTAATAGCAATTTTGCATGTGTGGTTAGGAAGTTATGTTTAAATAACTGTCATTTTGAATGTGGCAGTTATCCGTCATTATGAGTAAAACCTAATTTTTGTATTTGTAAACCTTACCAAAATACATGATTCTAATAAAACTCACAAAGATTCAATATTGCAGGCATTTTTAGACGGATTGCATGTTTGGTTTTGGAGTTATGTTTATATAGATGATAATGATAAATGGGTTGTACTTGTATAGCGTTTTTCTACCTTCAAGGTACTCAAAGCGCTTTGACACTACTTCCACATTTACCCATTCACACACAAGTATGACATTTATATTGTCATATTAAGTAAAAAAGAACTAACTTGTGTCTTTACAAACCTTACAAAATATTTTTTTTCCCCAGTAAAACTCACAAAGATATATTTCTCCAGGCATTATTAACCAATTTGCATGTGTGGTTTAGGAGTTATGTTTAAATAACTGTCAGATTAAATGTGACAGTATACTGTCATTGTGAGTAAAACCCGTAATTTGTATTTGCAAAACTTACAAAAACAACTTATTCTAGTAAAACTCACATGGATACAATATTACAGACATTTTTAGACATAATGCATGTTTGGTTTTGGAGTTATATTTATATAACCTTCACATTTAGTACGACAGTATTACTGTCATATTGAGTATAAAAAAACCTATTTTTTCAGGCATTATTAACCATTTTGCATGAGTGGTTTAGGAGTTATGTTTACATAACTGTCATTTTGAATGAGGCAGTTATACTGTCATTATGAGTAAAACCTCATTTTTGTATATGTAAACCTTACCAAAATACCTTATTCTGGTTAAACTCACATAGATACAATATAACAATAATTTTCAGACAAAATGCATGTTTGGTTTTGGAGTTATGTTTATATAACTTTTATATTCAGTATGACAGTTAAACCATCATATTTAGTAAAAAAAAAAAAACTAACTTGTGTCTTTATAGACCTTACAAATTCTTTTTTTTTCAGTAAAAGTCACAAAGATTCCTTTCTCTATGCATTATTAGCCATTTAGCATGTTTGGTTTAGGAGTTATGTTTAAATAACTGTCATTTTGATTGTGGCAGTAATACTGTCATTATGAGTAAAACCTAATTATTGTATTTGTAAACCTTACCAAAATACCTGATTTTGGTAAAACTCACATAGATTCAATATTACAGGCATTTTTAGACGGATTGCAAATTTGGTTTTAGAGTTATGTGTATATAACTTTCATATTTAGTATGACAGTTATACTATCAAATTGAGTAAAAAATAACAAACTTGTAATTTTACAAACCTTACAAAATATTTGTTTCCAGTAAAATTCACAAAGATACATTTTTCCAGGCATTATTAGTCATTTTGCATGTGTGGTTTAGGAGTTATGTTTAAATAGCTGTCAGATTGAATATGACAGTATACTCTCATAGTGAGTAAAACCAATATTTTGTATTTGCAAATCTTACAAAAACAACTGATTCTAGTAAAACTCACATGGATACAATATTACAGTTATTTTTAGACATAATGCATGTTTGGTTTGGAGTTATGTTTATACTACTTTTACATTTAGTATGACAGTTATACTGTCCATCCATCCATCCATTTTCTACGGCTTATTCCCTTCGGGGTCGCGGGGGGCGCTGGAGCCTATCTCAGCTACAATCGGGCGGAAGGCGGCGTACACCCTGGAAAAGCCCCCTCCTAAGTAAAAAAAAAAACAAAAAACTAAATTGTTTCTTTACAAACCTTACAAAATATGTTTTTCCAGTCATCTCACAAAGATACATTTCTCCAGGCATTATAGCCATTTTGCATGTGTGGTTTGGTAGTTATGTTTAAATAACTGTCAAATTGAATGTGACAGTATACTATCATGGTGAGTAAAACCAATATTTTGTAATTGCAAACCTTACTACAACAATTGATTTTACTAAAACTCGCATGGATACAAAATTACAGCCATTTTTAAACATAATGCATGTTTGGTTTTGGAGTTATGTTTATATATTTTTTACATTTAGTATTACAGTTATACTGTCATATTGAGTAAAAAAAACCTAACTTGTGTCTTTATAAACCTTAAAAAAAATGTTTTCCAGTAAAACTCACAAAGATACATTTCTCCAGGCATTATTAGCCATTAACCATGTTTGGTTTAGAGTTATGTTTAAATAAATGTCATATTGAGTGTGGCAGATATACTGTCATTATGAGTAAAACCTATTTTTTGTATTTGTAAAATTACCAAAATAACTGATTCTGATAAAACTCACATGGATAAAATATTACAGGATTTTTTTAGACATAAAGCATGTTTGCATCATATTGAGTAAAAAAAACTAACTTGTGTCTATACAAACCTTACAAAATATTTTTTTTCCAGTAAAACTCACAAAAATACATTTTTCCAGTTATTATTAGCCATTTTGCATCTGTGGTTTAAAATTTGTGTTTAAATAACAGTCAGATTGAATGTGACAGTATACTGTCATAGTGAGTAAAACCTAATTTTTGTATTTGTAAACCTTAACAAAATACCTGATTCTAGTAAAACTCACATAGATTCAATATAACAGGCATTTTAGACGGATTGCATGTTTGGTATTGGAGTTAAGTTTATATAACTTTTAAATTTTTTATGACAGTTATACAAACATATTGAATAAAAAAAAAACTATTTTGTGTCTTATCAAACCTTACAAAATATTGTTTTTCCTGTAAAACTCACAAAGATACATTTCTCCAAGCATTATTAGCCATTTTGCATGTGTGGTTTAGGAGTTATGTTAACATAACCGTCATTTTGAGGGTGGCAGTTATACTGTCATTATGAGTAAAACCTAATTTTTGTATTTATAAACCTTACTAAAATTCCTGATTCTGGTAAAACTCACATTGATACAAAATTACAGGCATTTTTAGACATAATGCATGTTTGGTTTTGGAGTTATGTTTATATAAATTTTTTCAGGCATTATTATCTATTTATCATGTTTGGTTTAGGAGTTATGTTTGAATAACTGTCATATCAAATAATGCAGTTATACTGTCATTATGAGTAAAACCCAAGTTTTGTATTTTTAAACCTTACCAAAATACCTGATTCTGGTAAAAACTCATATAGATTCAATATTACAAGCAGTTTAAGACGGATTGCAAGTTTGGTTGAGGAGTTTGGTTTTGGAATGATGTTTATATTACTTTTATATTTAGTTTGACAGTTATACCATCATATTGAGTAAAAAAAAAAAAACTTTTGTCTTTACAAACATTACAAAATATTTTTTTCTAGTGAAACTCACAAAGATACATTTCTCCAGGCATTATTAGCTATTTAGCATGTTTGGTTTAGGAGTTATGTTTAAATAACTGTTATTTTGAATATGGCCGTTATACTGTCATTAAGAGTAAAACCCAATTTTTGTATTTGTAAACCTTACCAAAATACCTGATTCTGGTAAAACTCACATAGATTCAATATTAAAGGCATTTTCAGACGTATTGCAAGTTTGGTTTTGGATTTATGTTTATTTAACTTTCATATTTAGTATGACAGTTTTACTGTCATATTAAGTAAAAAAAACTAACTTGTGTCTTTACAAACCTTTTACATTTTTTATTTTTTTTCCAGGACAACTCACAAAGATACATTTCTCCAGGCATTATTAGCCATTTTGTATTTGTGGTTAGGAGTATGTTTAAATAACTGTCAGATTGAATGTGACAGTATACTGTCATAGTGAGTAAAACCTAAATTTTGCATTTATAAACCTTACCAAAATACCTGATTCTGGTAAAACTCACATAGATACAATATTACAGGCATTTTTAGACATAATGCATGTTTGGTTTTGGAGTTATGTTTATATACATTTTTCCAGCCATTATTAGCCAATTATCATGTTTGGTTTAGGTGTTATGTTTAAATAACTGTCCTATCAATTAATGCAGTTATACTGTCATTATGAGTAAACCCCAAATTTTGTATTTGTAAACCTTACCAAAATACCTGATTCTGGTAAAACTCATATAGATTCAATATTACAAGCAGTTTAAGACGGATTGCAAATATGGTTTAGGAGTTTGGTTTTGGAATTATGTTTATTATTGCTTTTATATTTAGTTTGACAGTTATACCATCATTTGAGTAAAAAAAAAAAACTTTTTTCTTTACAAACCTTACAAAATATTTTTTTCTAGTAAAACTCACAAAGATACATTTCTCCAGGCATTGTTAGCCATTTAGCATGTTTGGTTTAGGAGTTATGTTTAAAAAACTGTTATTTTGAATATGGCATTTATACGGTCATTATGAGTAAAACCAAATTTTTGTATTTGTAAACCTTACCCAAATACCTGATTCTGGTAAAACTATTATGATATGTATATAGTATGACAATTTTACTGTCATATTGAGTAAGAAAAAAATAACTTGTGTCTTTACAAACCCATCCATCCATCCATTCTCTACGACTTACTCCTTTTGGTGTCGCAGGGGGCGCTGAAGCCTATCTCAGCTACAATCGGGCGGAAGGCGGGGTACACCCTGGAAAAGTCGCCCTAAATACAAAAAAACAAAACTAAATTGTTTCTTTACAAACCTTACAAAATATGTTTTTCCAGTAATCTCACAAAGATACATTTTTCCAGGCATTATAGCCATTTTGCATGTGTGGTTTGGTAGTTATGTTTAAATAACTGTCAATTGAATGTGACAGTATACTATCATGGTGAGTAAAACCAATATTTTGTAATTGCAAACCTTACTACAACAATTGATTTTACTAAAACTCGCATGGATACAAAAATACAGGCATTTTTAGACATAATGCATGTTTAGTTTTGGAGTTATGTTTATACAACTTTCATATTTAGTTTGACAGTTATATCATTATATTGAGTAAAAAAAATAACTTGTGTCTTTATAAACCTTACTTTTTTTTTTTTCCAGTAAAACTCACAAAGATACATTTCTCCAGGTATAATTAGCCATTTATCATGTTTTGTTTAGGAGTTATGTTTAAAAAACTGTCATATTGAGTGTGGCAGTTATACTGTCATGATGAGTAAAACCTATTTTTTGTATTTGTAAACCTTACCAAAAGAACTGATTCTGGTAAAACTCGCATATATTCAATATTACAGGCATTTTAGACGGATTGCAAGTTTGGTTTTGGTGTTATATTTATTCAACTTTCATATTTAGTATGACAGTTACACTTTCATATTGAGTAAAACAAAAGATAACTTGTGTCTTTACAAACCTTAAAAAACTATTTTTTTTAACTGTAAAACTTGCAAAGATACATTTCTCCAGGCATTTTTTGACATTTTGCTTGCATGGTTTAGGAGTTATGTTTAAATAATAGTCAGATTGAATATGACAGTAATGTTCTTAAAATCCTGAGATAATGCGAAATAAGCAATAAAAATGTTTTTCAACATAATTCCTACACCAAATATGCAACATGTCTAATAATGCGTGAAGATATGTATCTTTGTTAGTTTTACTAGAAAAATTATCTTTTGTAAGTTTTGCAAAGAGGCAAGTTAGTTTTTTTAATTCAATATGACAGTATAACTGTCATACCAAATATGAAATATATAAACATAATTCCATAATTGAACATGCATTAGTCTAAAAATGCCTAAAATATTGTATCTATGTGAGTTATACAAGAATCAGTTAATTTGGTAAGGTGTACAATTACATAAATTAGGGGTTTACTCAAAATGACAGTATACTGCTACATTCAATTTGACAGTTATTTAAACATAACTTCTAACCACACATGCAAAATAGGCTAATAAAGCCTAAAACAATGCATCCATGTGAGTTTTATTCTAAACATATGCTATTTTAAGACTTGCAAACACAAAAAGTAGTTTTTTATTCATTATGACAGTATTGTTCTTTAAATCCTGAGATAATGCGAAATAAGCAATAAAAATGTTTTTCAACATAATTCCTACGCCAAACATGCAACATGTCTAATAATACGTGAAGATATGTATCTTAGTTAGTTTTACTAGAAAATTATATTTTGTAAGTTTTGCAAAGAGGCAAGTCAGTTTTTTTAATTTAATATGACAGTATAACTGTCATACCAAATATGAAATATATATAAACATAATTCCATAATTGAACATGCATTATGTCTAAAAATGCCTAAAATATTGCATAAATGTGAGTTACACCAGAATCATGTAACTTGGTAAGGTTTACAAATACAAAAATGTTTTTTTTTTTCATAATGACAGTATAACTGTTACATTCAATTTGACTGTTATTTATTCAAAACGTCCTAATCACACATGCAAATAGGTTAATAAAGTCGAAAACAATGCATCCTTGTGTGTTTTACTCGAAACATTTGCTATTTTAAGGTTTGCAAACACAAAAAGTAGTTTTTTGCTCATTATGACAGTAATGTTCTTAAAATCCTGAGATATTGCGAAATAAGCAATAAAAATGTTTTTCAACATAATTCCTACATCAAACATTCAACATGTCTAATAATGCCTGAAGACATGTATCTTTGTTAGTTTTACTAGAAAAAATATCTTTTGTAAGTTTTGCAAAGAGGCAAGTTAGTTTTTTCAATTCAATATGACAGTATAACTGTCATACCATATATGAAAGTTATATAAACATAACTCCAAAATTGAACTTGCATTGTGTCTAAAAATGCCTAAAATATTGTATCTATGTGAGTTATACAAGAATCAGTTAATTTGGTAAGGTGTACAATTACATAAATTAGGGGTTTACTCATAATGACAGTATACTAGTACATTCAATTTGACAGTTATTTAAACATAACTTCTAACCACACATGCAAAATAGGCTAATAAAGCCTAAAACAATGCATCCATGTGAGTTTTACTCTAAACATATGCTATTTTAAGGCTTGCAAACACAAAAAGTAGTTTTTTACTCATTATGACAGTAATGTTCTTTAAATCCTGAGATAATGCGAAATAAGCAATAAAAATGTTTTTCAACATAATTCCTACGCCAAACATGCAACATGTCTAATAATACGTGAAGATATGTATCTTTGTAAGTTTTACTAGAAAAATTATATTTTGTAAGTTTTGCAAAGAGGCAAGTTAGTTTTTTTTTCATTTAATATGACAGTATAACTGTCATACCAAATATGAAATATATATAAACATAATTCCATAATTGAACATGCATTATGTCTAAAAATGCCTAAAATATTGCATAAATGTGAGTTACACCAGAATCATGTAATTTGGTAAGGTTTACAAATACAAAAGTCCTTTTTTTTTCATAATGACAGTATAACTGCTACATTCAATTTGACTGTTATTTAATCAAAACTTCCTAATCACACATGCAAATAGGTTAATAAAACCTAAAACAATGCATCCTTGTGAGTTTTACTCGAAACATTTGCTATTTTTAAGTTTGCAAATACAAAAAGTAGTTTTTTTACTCATTATGACAGTAATGTTCTTAAAATCCGGAGATAATGCGAAATAAGCAATAAAAAAGTTTTTCAACATAATTCCTACACCAAACATGCAACATGTCTAATAATACCTGAAGACATGTATCTTTGTTAGTTTTACTAGAAAAAATATCTTTTGTAAGTTTTGCAAGAGGCAAATAAGTTTTTTTTAATTCAATATGAGAGTATAACTGTCATACCAAATATGAAAGCTATATAAACATAACTCCAAAACTGAACATGCATTATGTCTAAAAATGCCTGTAATATTGTATCTATTGGAGTTTTACCAGAATCAGGTAATTTGGTGAGGTTTACAAATAAAAAAAATTGTTTTTTTTTCATAATGACAGTATAACTGCTACATTCAATTTGACTGTTATTTAAACATAACTTCCTAATCACACATGCAAATAGGTTAATAAAGCCTAAAACAATGCATATCCTTGTGAGTTTTACTCGAAACATTTGCTATTTTAAAGTTTGCAAACACAAAAAGTTGATTTTTACTCATTATGACAGTAATGTTCTTAAAATCCTGAGATAATGCGAAATAAGCAATAAAAATGTTTTTCAACATAATTCCTACATCAAACATTCAACATGTCTAATAATGCCTGAAGACATGTATCTTTGTTAGTTTTACTAGAAAAAATATCTTTTGTAAGTTTTGCAAAGAGGCAAGTTAGTTTTTTCAATTCAATATGACAGTTTAACTGTCATACCAAATATGAAAGTTATAAAAACATAACTCCAAAATTGAACTTGCATTGTGTCTAAAAATGCCTAAAATATTGTATCTATGTGAGTTATACAAGAAGCAGTTAATTTGGTAAGGTGTACAATTACATAAATTAGGGGTTTACTCATAATGACAGTATACTGCTACATTCAATTTGACAGTTATTTAAACATAACTTCTAACCACACATGCAAAATAAGCTAATAAAGCCTAAACTAATGCATCCATGTGAGTTTTACTCTAAACATATATGCTATTTTAAGGCTTGCAAACACAAAAAGTAGTTATTTACTCTTTATGACAGTAATGTTCTTTAAATCCTGAGATAATGCGAAATAAGCAATAATAATGTTTTTCAACATAATTCCTACGCCAAACATGCAACATGTCTAATAATACGTGAAGATATGTATCTTTGTTAGTTTTACTAGAAAAATTATATTTTGTAAGTTTTGCAAAGAGGCAAGTTAGTTTTTATTTTATTTATTATGACAGTATAACTGTCATACCAAATATGAAATATATATAAACATAATTCCATAATTGAACATGCATTATGTCTAAAAATGCCTAAAATGTTGCATAAATGTGAGTTACACCAGAATCATGTAATTTGGTAAGGTTTACAAATACAAAAATTGTTTTTTTTTCATAATGACAGTAGAACTGCTACATTCAATTTGACTGTTACTTAATCAAAACTTCCTAATCACACATGCAAATAGGTTAATAAAACCTAAAACAATGCATCCTTGTGAGTTTTACTCGAAACATTTGCTATTTTAAAGTTTGCAAACACAAAAAGAAGTTTTTTACTCATTATGACAGTAATGTTCTTAAAATCCTGAGATAATGCGAAATAAGCAATAAAAAAGTTTTTCAACAATAATTCCTACACCAAACATGCAACATGTCTAATAATACCTGAAGACATGTATCTTTGTTAGTTTTACTAGAAAAAATATCTTTTGTAAGTTTTGCAAGAGGCAAATAAGTTTTTTTTAATTCAATATGAGAGTAAAACTGTCATACCAAATATGAAAGCTATATAAACATAACTCCAAAACTGTACATGCATTATGTCTAAAAATGCCTGTATTATTGTATCTATTGGAGTTTTACCAGAATCAGGTAATTTGGTGAGGTTTACAAATACAAAAATTGTTTTTTTTCATAATGACATTATAACTGCTACATTCAATTTGACTGTTATTTAAACATAACTTCCTAATCACACATGCAAATAGGTTATTAAAGCCTAAAACAATGCATCTTTGTGAGTTTTATTCGAAACATTTGCTATTTTAAAGTTTGCAAACACAAAAAGTAGTTTTTTACTTATTATGACAGTAATGTTCTTAAAATCCTGAGATAATGCGAAATAAGCAATAAATATGTTTTTCAACATAATTCCTACATCAAACATGCAACATGTCTAATAATGCCTGAAGACATGTATCTTTGTTAGTTTTACTAGAAAAAATATCTTTTGTAAGTTTTGCAAAGAGGCAAGTTAGTTTTTTTCATTCAATATGACAGTATAACTGTCATACCAAATATGAAAGTTATATAAACATAACTCCAAAATTGAACTTGCATTATGTCTAAAAATGCCTAAAATATTGTATCTATGTGAGTTATATAAGAATCAGTTAATTTGGTAAGGTTTACAATTACATAATATAGGGGTTAACTCATATAGACAGTATAACTGCTACATTCAATTTGACAGTTATTTAAACATAACTTCTAACCACATGCATCCTTGTGAGTTTTACTCGAAACATTTG
Source organism: Nerophis lumbriciformis (assembly GCF_033978685.3). NCBI lineage: Eukaryota > Metazoa > Chordata > Actinopteri > Syngnathiformes > Syngnathidae > Nerophis > Nerophis lumbriciformis. The sequence goes on along the minus strand of NW_027316613.1, from coordinate 122,331 downwards.
CTATTTTAAGGCTTGCAAACACAAAAAGTAGTTTTTTACTCATTTTGACAGTAATGTTCTTAAAATCCTGAGATAATGCGAAATAAGCAATACAAATGTTTTTCAACATCATTCCTACATCAAAGATGCAACATGTCTAATAATACCTGAAGACATGTATATTTGTTAGTTTTACTAGAAAAATTATCTTTTGTAAGTTTTGCAAGAGGCAAATAAGTTTTTTAAATTCAATATGAGAGTATAACTGTCATACCAAATATGAAAGCTATATAAACATAACTCCAAAACTGAACATGCATTATGTCTAAAAATGCCTGTAATATTGTATCAATTGGAGTTTTACCAGAATCAGGTAATTTGGTAAGGTTTACAAATACAAAAATTGTATTTTTCATAATGAAAACTACATTCAATTTGACTGTTATTTAAACATAACTTCCTAATCACACATGCAAATAGGTTAATACAGCCTAAAACAATGCATCCTTGTGAATTTTACTCGAAACATTTGCTATTTTAAGGCTTTCAAACAGAAAAAGTAGTTTTTTACTCATTATAACAGTAATGTTCTTAAAATCCTGAGATAATGCAAAATAAGCAATAAAAATGTTTTTCAACATAATTCCTACACCAAACATGCAACATATCTAATAATGCCTGAAGACATGTATCTTTGTTAGTTTTACTAGAAACTTACCTTTTGTAAGTTTTGCAAAGAGGCAAGTTAGTTTTTTTAATTCAATATGAAAGTATATTTGTCATACCAAATATGCAAGTTATATAAACATATGTCTAAAAATGCCTAAAATATTGTATCTATGTGAGTTTTACAAGAATCAGTTCATTTGGTATGGTGTATAATTACATAAATTAGGGGTTTACTCATAATGACAGATAACTGCTACATTCAATTTGATAGTTATTTAAACATAACTTCTAACCACACATGCAAAATAGGCTAATAAAGCCTAAAACAATGCATCCATGTGAGTTTTACTCGAAACATTTTAAGGCTTGCAAACACAAAAAGTAGTTTTTTACTCATTATGACAGTAATGTTCTTAAAATCCTGAGATAATGCGAAATAAGCAATAAAAATGTTTTTCAACATAATTCCTACACCAAACATGCAACATGTCTAATAATGCGTGAAGATATCTCTTTGTTAGTTTTACTATAAAAAAATATATTTTGTAAGTTTTGCAAAGAGTCAAGTTAGATTTTTTAATTCAATATGACAGTATAACTGTCATACCAAATATGAAAGTTATATAAACATAACTCCAAAATTGAACCTGCATTATGTCTAAAAATGCCTAAAATATTGTATCTATAAGAGTTACACCAAAATCAGGTAATTTGGTAAGGTTTACAAATACAAAAATTGTTTTTTTTCATAATGACAGATAACTGCTACATTCAATTTGACAGTTATTTAAACATAACTTCCTAACCACACATGCAAAATAGGCTAATAAAGCCTAAAACAATGCATCCTTGTGAGTTTTACTCGAAACATATGCTATTTTAAGGCTTGCAAACACAAATAGTAGTTTTTTTTACTCATTATGACAGTAATACATGGCTAATTACGCCTTGAAAACTGTATCTTTGTGAATTTTACTGGGAAATTTTTTTTTGTAAGGTTTATAAAGACACAAGTTATTTATTTTTTTTACTCAATATGATGGTATAACTGTCATACTAAACAAAAAAGTTGTATAAACATAACTCCAAACCCAAACATGCATTATGTCTAAAAATGCCTGCAATATTGTATCTATGTGATTTTTACCAGAATCAGGTATTTTTGGTAAGGTTTACAAATACAAAAATTAGGTTTTACTCACTATGACAGTATACAGTCACATTCAATCTGACAGTTATTTAAACATACTGTAACTCCTAAACCACAAATACAAAATGGCTAATAATGCCTGGAAAAATGTATAAACATAATTCCAAAACCAAATATGCAATCCATCTAAAAATGCCTGTAATATTGAATATATGTGCGTTTTATCAGATTCAGGTATTTTGGTAAGGTTTACGAATACAAAAATTAGGTTTTACTCATAGTGACAATATAACTGCTACACTCAATATGACAGTTAATTAAACATAACTCCTAAAACACAAATACAAAATGACTAATAATGCCTAGAGAGATGTATATTTGTGAATTTTACTGGAAAACAATATTTTGTAAGATTTGTAAAGATACAAATTAGTTTTTTTTTACTCAATATGATGGTATAACTGTCATACTAAATATGAAAGTTATATTAACATAACTCCAAAACCAATGAATCTATGTTCGTTTTACTAGAATCAGGTATTTTGGTAGGGTTTACAAATACAAAAAATACGTTTTACTCATAATGACAGTATAACTGCCACATTTAATTTGACAGTTATGTAAACATAACTCCTATACCACACATGCAAAATGGTTAATAATGCCTGGAGAATTGTATCTTTGTGAGTATTACTGGAAAAAACGAATTTGTAAGGTTTATAAAGATACAAGTTAAATTTTTTACTCAATATGATGATATAGCTGTCATACTAAATATGAAAGTTATATTAACAAAACTCCAAAACCAATGAATTAATGTTCGTTTTACTAGAATCAGGTATTTTGGTAAGGTTTACAAAAACAAAAAATAGGTTTTACTCATAATGACAGTAAAACTGCCAAATTCAATATGACAGTTATGTAAACATAACTCCTATACCACACATGCAAAATGGTTAATAATGCCTGGAGAAATGTATCTTTGTGAGTTTTACTGGAAAAAACGAATTTGTAAGGTTTATAAAGATACAAGTTAAATGTTTTACTCAATATGATGATATAACTGTCATACTAAATATGAAAGTTATATTAACATAACTCCAAAACCAATGAATCTATGTTCGTTTTACTAGAATCAGGTATTTTGGTAAGGTTTAAAAAAACAAAAAATAGGTTTTACTCATAATGACAGTATACTGCCACATTCAATATGACAGTTATGTAAACATAACTCCTAAACCACACATGCAAAATGGTTAATAATGCCTGGAGAAATGTATCTTTTTAAGTTTTATAGGAAAAAAAAAACAATTTTGTAAGGTTTGTAAAGACTGCGATGAGGTGGCGACTTGTCCAGGGTGTAACCCGCCTTCCGCCCGATTGTAGCTGAGATAGGCTCCAGCGCCCCCCGCGACCCCAAAGAAAATAAGCGGTAGAAAATGGATGGATGGATGGGTTTGTAAAGACACAAGTTATTTTTTTCTTACTCAATATGACAGTAAGATTGTCATACTAAATGTAAAAAAATTATAAACATAACTCCAAAACCAAACATGCATTATGTCTAAAAATGCCTGTAATATTGTAATCATGTGAATTTAACTAGAATCAGTTGTTTTTGTAAGGTTTGCAAATACAAAATATTGGTTTAACTCACTATGACAGTATACTGTCACATTCAATCTGAGAGTTATTTAAACATAACTCCTAAACCAAACATGTTTTATGTCTGAAAATTCCTGTAGTATTGTATCGATATGAGTTTTACCAGAATCAGGTATTTTGGTAAGGTTTACAAATACAAAAAATTGGTTTTACTCATAATGACAATATAACTGCCACACTCATTATGACAGCTATTTAAATATAATTCCTAAACCAAACATGATACATGGCTAATAATGCCTGGAGAAATGTATCTTTGTGATTTTTTTCTAGAAAAAAATATTTTGTAAGGTTTGTAAAGACAAAAGTTAATTTTTTTTTTTACTCAATATGATGGTATAACTGTGTTACTAAAAATGAAAGTTATATAAACATAATTCCAAAACAAACATGTTTTATGTCTAAAAATTCCTGTAATATTGTATCTATATGAGTTTTATGTATTTTAACATAACTCCTAAACCACACATGCAAAATGGCTAATAATGCCTGGAGAAATGTATCTTTGTGAGTTTTACAGGAAAAACAATATTTTGTAAGGTTTGATAAGACACAAAATAGGTTTTTTTATTCAATATGTTTGTATGACTGTCAAAATAAATGTAAAAGTTATATAAACATAACTCCAATACCAAACATGCAATCCGTCTCAAATGCCTGTAACATTGAATCTATGTGAGTTTTACTAGAATCAGGTATTTTGTTAAGGTTTACAAATACAAAATGTAGGTTTTACTCACTATGACAGTATACTGTCACATTCAATCTGACTTTCATTTAAACACAAATTCTAAACCACAGATGCAAAATGGCTAATAATAACTGGAGAAATGTATTTTTGTGAGTTTTACTGATAAAAAAAATATTTTGTAAGGTTTGTATGGACACAAGTTAGTTTTTTTTACTCAATATGATGCAAACATGCTTTATGTCTAAAAAAAATCCTGTAATATTTTATCCATGTGAGTTTTATCAGAATCAGTTATTTTGGTAATTTTACAAATACAAAAAATAGGTTTTACTCATAATGACAGTATATCTGCCACACTCAATATGACCTGGAGAAATGCATCCTTGTGAGTTATACTAGAAAAAATATTTTGTAAGGTTTGTAAAGAAAAAAGTTATTTTTTTACTCAATATGATGGTATAACTGTCAAACTAAATATAAAAGTAATATAAACATAATTCCAAAACCAAACTCCTAAACCAAACTTGCAATCCGTCTTAAACTGCCTGTAATATTGAATCTATATAAGTTTGACCAGAATCAGGTATTTTGGTAAGGTTTACAAATACAAAACTTGGGTTTTACTCATGACAGTATAACTGCATTATTTGATATGACAGTTATTTAAACATAACTCCTGAACCAAACATGCTAAATGGCTATTAATGCCTGGAGAAATGTATACAAACATAACTCCAAAACCAAACATGCATTATGTCTAAAAATGCCTTTAGTATTGTATCTATGTGAGTTTTACCAGAATCAGGTATTTTGGTAAGGTTGAAAAATACAAAAAATAGGTTTTTCTCATAATGACAGTATAACTGCCACATTGACTGCCACCAAACATGCATGATATCTAAAAATGCCTGTAATTTTGTATCCATGTGAGTTTTACTAGAATCAGTTGTTTTTGTAAGGTTTGCAAATACAAAATATTGGTTTTACTCACTATGACAGTATACTGCTGTCATATTGAGTAAAAAAAAACAAAAACTTGTGTTATAACAAACATTACAAAATATTTTTTTCCAGAAAAATTCAAAGAGATACATTTCTCCAGGCATTATTAGTCATTTTGAATGTGTGGTTTAGGAGTTATGTTTAAATAACTGTCAGATTGAATGTGACAGTATACTGTCATAGTGAGTAAAACCAATATTTTGTATTTGCAAAACTTACAAAAACAACTGATTCTAGTAAAACTCACGTGGAGACATCATTTCAGGCATTTTTAGACAAAATGCATGTTTGGTTTTGGAGTTATGTTTATATAACTTTTCCATTTAGTATGACAGTTATACTGTCCTTTTAAGTTAAAAAACTTGTGTCTTTACAAACCTTACCTTTTTTTTTTTTTCCAGTAAAACTCACAAAGATACATTTCTTCAGGCATTATTAGCCATTTAGCATGTTTTGTTTAGGAGTTATGTCATTTCGAATGTGGCAGTTATCAGTCATTATGAGTAAAACCTAATTATTTTATTTGTAATCCTTACCAAAATACCTGATTCTGGTAAAAATCACGTATATTCAATATTACAGACATTTTTAGACAGATTGCAAGATTGGTTTTGGAGTTATGTTTATATAACTTTCAAATTTAGTAAGACAGTTATACTATCATATTGAGTAAAAAAAAACTAACTTATGTTTATACAAACCTTACAAAATATTTTTTCCCGGTAAAACTCACAAAAATACATTTCTCCAGGCATTATTAGCCATTTTGCATCTGTGGTTTAGAATTTATGTTTAAATAACAGGCAGATAGGATGTGACAGTATACTGTCATAGTGAGTAAAACCTAATTTTTGTATTTGTACACCTTACCAAAATTCCTGATTCTGGTAAAACTCATATAGATACAATATTACAGGATTTTTTAGACATAAAACATGTTTGGTTTTGGAGTTATGTTTAAATAACTTTCATATTTAGTATGACAGTTATACCATCATATTGCGTAAAAAAAACTAATTTGTGTCTTTACAAACCATACAAATAATTTTTTTTCCATTAAAATTCAGAAAAATGCATTTTTCCAGGCATTATTAGTAATTTTGCATTTGTTTTTTAGGAGTTATGTTTAAACAACTGTCATATTGAGTGTGGCAGTTATACTGTCATTATGAGTAAAACCTAATTTTTGTATTTGTAAACCTTACCAAAATACCTGATTTTGGTAAAACTCACATAGATTCAATATTACAGGCATTTTTAGACGGATTGCAAGTTTGGTTTTGGAGTTATGTATATATAACTTTCATCTTCAGTATGACAGTTATACTGTCAAATTAAATATAAAATAACAAACTTGTAATTTTACAAACCTTACAAAATATATTTTTTTCAGTACAATTCACAGAGATACATTTTTCCAGGCATTATTAGTCATTTTGCATGTGTGGTTTAGGAGTTATGTTTAAATAGCTGTCAGATTGAATGTGACAGTATATTGTCATAGTGAGTAAAACCAATATTTTGTATTTGCAAAACTTACAAAAACAACTGATTCTAGTAAAACTCACATGGATACAATATTACAGGCATTTTTAGACATAATGCATGTTTGGTTTTTTAGTTATGTTTATACTACTTTTACATTTAGTATGACAGTTATACTGTCCATCCATTCATCCATTTTCTACCGCTTATTCCATTCGGGGTCACGGGAGGTGCTGGAACCTATCTCAGCTATAATCGGGCGGAAGGCGGGGTACACCCTGGAAAAGTCGCCACCTCATCATGTTAAGTAAAAAAAAGACTAAATTGTTTCTTTACAAACCTTACAAAATATTTTTTTCCAGTAATCTCACAAAGATACATTTCTCCAGGCATTATCGCCATTTTGCATGTGTGGTTTGGTAGTTATGATTAAATAACTGTCAAATTGAATGTGACAGTATACTATCATGGTTGAGTAAAACCAATATTTTGTATTTGCAAATCTTACTACAATAATTGATTTTAGTAAAACTCGCATGGAAACAAAATTACAGGCATTTTTAAACATAATGCATGTTTGGTTTTGGAGTTATGTTTATATATTTTTTACATTTAGTATTACAGTTATACTGTCATATTGAGTAAAAAAAAACTAACTTGTGTCTTTATAAACCTTAAAAAATATTTTTTTCCAGTAAAACTCACAAAGATACATTTCTCCAGGCATTATTAGCCATTAATCATGTTTGGTTTAGAGTTATGTTTAAATAACTGTCATATTGAGTGTGGCAGTATTTGTAAAATTACCAAAATAACTGATTCTGATAAAACTCACATAGATAAAATATTACAGGATTTTTTTAGACATAAAGCATTTTTCCATCATATTGAGTAAAAAAAACTAACTTGTGTCTATACAAACCTTACAAAATATTTTTTTTTCCAGTTAAACTCACAAAAATACATTTCTACAGTTAATATTAGCCATTTTGCATCTGTGGTTTAGAATATATGTTTAAATAACAGTCAGATTGAATGTGACAGTATACTGTCACAGTGAGTAAAACCTAATTTTTTATTTGTAAACCTTAACAAAATACCTGATTTTAGTAAAACTCACATAGATTCAAAATTACAGGCATTTTTAGACTGATTGCATGTTTGGTATTAGAGTTCTGTTTATATAACTTTTACATTTATTATGACAGTTATAACTTGTGTCTTTACAAACCTTACAAAAAAATGTTTTCCTGTGAAACTCACAAAGATACATTTCTCCAGGCATTATTAGCCATTTTGCATGTGTGGTTTAGGAGTTATGTTTACATAACCATCATATTAAGGGTGGCAGTTATACTGTCATTATGAGTAAAACCTAATTTTTGTAATTATAAACCTTACCAAAATACCTGATTCTGGTAAAACTCACATAGATACAATATTACAGGCATTTTTAGACATCATGCATGTTTGGTTTTGGAGTTATGTTTATATACATTTTTCCAGGCATTATTAGCCATTTATCATGTTTGGTTTAGGAGTTATGTTTAAATAACTGTCATATCAAATAATGCAGTTATACTGTCATTATGAGTAAAACCCAAGTTTTGTATTTGTACACCTTACCAAAATACCTGATTCTGGTAAAACTCATGTAGATTCAATATTACAGGCAGTTTAAGACGGATTGCAAGTTTGGTTTAGGAGTTTGTTTTGGAATTATAGTATATTTAAGTATATTTAGTTTGACAGTTATACCATCATATTCAGTTAAAAAAAACAAAAAACTTTTGTCTTCACAAACCTTACAAAATATTTTTTTCTAGTAAAATTCACAAAGATACATTTCTCCAGGCATTATTAGCCATTAACCATGTTTGGTTTAGAGTTATGTTTAAATAACTGTCATATTGAGTGTGGCAGATATACTGTCATTATGAGTAAAACCTATTTTTTGTATTTGTAAAATTACCAAAATAACTGATTCTGATAAAACTCACATGGATAAAATATTACAGGATTTTTTTTTAGACATAAAGCATGTTCCCATCATATATATATGATGTATAGACACAACTAAATTGTGTCTATACAAACCTTACAAAATATTTTTTTTCCAGTAAAACTCACAAAAATACATCTCTCCAGTTATTATTAGCCATTTTGCATTTGTGGTTAAGAATTTGTGTTTAAATAACAGTCAGATTGAATGTGACAGTTTACTGTCATAGTGAGTAAAACCTATTTTTTGTATTTGTAAACATTAACAAAATACCTGATTCTAGTAAAACTCACATAGATTCAATATTACAGGCATTTTTAGACGGATTGCATGTTTGGTATTGGAGTTATGTTTATATAACTTTTACATTTATTATGACAGTTATACAAACATATTGAATAAAAAAAACTATTTTGTGTCTTATCAAAACCAAAGACACGAGTTATTTTTTTATTATTTTTTTACACACTTTAACAGTACAGCTGTCATACTAATTATAAAATTAATATAAACATAATTCCAAAAACAAACTCCTAAACCAAACTTGCAATCCGTCTTAAACTGCCTGTAATATTGAATCTATATGAGTTTTACCAGAATCAGGTATTTTGGTACAGACACGAGTTAGTTTTTTTTTTTTTTACACAATTTAACAGTATAGCTGTCATACTATATATGAAAGTTAAAAAAACACAACTCCAAAACCAAATATGCAATCCGTTTAAATGCCTGTAATATTGAATATATGTGAGTTTTATCAGAATCAGGTATTTTGGTAAGGTTTACGAATACAAAAATTATGTTTTGCTCATAGTGACAGTATAACTGCCACACTCAATATGACAGTTAATTACTCCTAATAACTCCTAAAACACAAATGCAAAATGACTAATAATGCCTAGAGAAAGGTATATTTGTGAATTTTACTGGAAAACAATATTTTGTAAGGTTTGTAAAGATACAAAATATTTGTTGTTTTTTACTCAATATGATGGTATAACTTTCATACTAAATATGAAAGTTATATAAACATAACTCCAAAACCAAACATGCTTTATGTCTAAAAATTACTGTAATATTGTATCGATGTGGGTTTAACCAGAATCAGGTATTTTGGTAAGGTTTACAAATACAAAAAAAAAGTTTTACTCATAATGACAGTATAACTGCCACACTCAATATGACAGTTGTTTAAACATAATTCCTAAACCAAACATGATAAATGGCTAATTATGCCTGTAGAAATGTATCTTTGTGAGTTTTGGGGGGAAAAAAATGTGAGTTTTACTAGAACCAGTTGTTTTTGTAAGGTTTACAAATAAAAAATATTAGTTTTACTCATAATGACAGTATACTGTCACATTTAATCTGACAAAATGGCTAATAATGCCTTGAGGAATGTATCTTTGTGAATTTTACTGGAAAAAATAATTTGTATGGTTTGTAAAGACACAATTTAGTTGTTGTTGTTTTTTTACACAATTTAACAGTACAGCTGTCATACTATATATAAAAGTTATAAAAACACAACTCCAAAACCAAATATGCAATCCGTCTAAAAAAAAAAAGTAAGGTTTATAAAGACACACATTTTTTTTTTTTACTCAATATTATGATATAACTGTCATACTAAATAAGAAAGTTGTATAAACATAACTCCAAAACCAAACATGCATTATGTCTAAAAATGCCTGTACTTTTGTATCTATGTGATTTTTACCAGAATCAGGTATTTTGGTAAGGTTTACAAATACAAAATCTAGGTTTTACTCAAAATGACAGTATAACTGCCAAACTCAATATGACAGTTATTTAAACATAACTCCTTAACCAAACATGATAAATGGCTAATTATACCCTGAGAAATGTATCTTTGTGAGTTTTACTGGAAAAAAAAAAAGTAAGGTTTATATAGACACAAGTTTTTTTTTTTACTCAATATAATGGTATCACTGTCATACTAAATATGAAAGTTATAAACATAACTCCAAAACCAAACATGTTTTATGTCTAAAAATTCCTGTAATATTGTATCTATGTGAGTTTTACCAGAATCAGGTATTTTGGTAAGGTTTACAAATACAAAAAATAGGTTTTACTCATAATGAAAATATAACTGCCACATTTAACATGACAGGTATTTAAACATAATTCCTAAACCACAAATGCAAAATGGCTAATAATGCCTTGAGCAAGGTATATTTGTGAGTCTTCCTGGAAAAAAATAAATACAATTGTAAGGTTTGTAAAGACACAAGTTAGTTTTTTACTTAATATGACGGTATAACTGGCATACTAAATATAAAAGTTAAATAAACATAACTCCAAAACCAAACTTGCAATACGTCTAAAAATGCCTGTAATATTGTATCTATGTGAGTTTTACCAGAATCAGGTATTTTGGTAAGGTTTACATATACACAAATTTGGTTTTACTCATAATGACAGTATAACTGCCACATTTAATATGACAGTTATGTAAACATAACTCCTATACCACACATGCAAAATGGTTAATAATGCCTGGAGAAATGTATCTTTGTGAGTTTTACTGGAAAAAAAAATTGTAAGGTTTGTAAAGACACAAGTTAGTTTTTTTTAACTCAAAAAGACAGTATAACTGTCATACTAAATGGAAAAGTTATATAAACATAACTCCAAAACCAAACATGCATTTTGTCTAAAAATGCCCGTAATATTGTATCCATGTGAGTTTTAGTAGAATCAGTTGTTTTTGTAAGGTTTTCAAATACAAAAAATTGGTTTTACTCACTATGACAGTATAATGTTACATTCAATCTGACAGTTATTTAAACATAACTCCTAAACCACACATGCAAAATGACTAATAATTATGGAAAAATGTATCTCAGTGAATTTTACTGGAAAAAAAAATATTTTGTAAGCTTTGTAAAAACACAAGTTAGTTTTTTTTACTCAATATGACAGTATAACTGTCATACTAAGTATGAAAGTTATATAAACATAACTCCAAAATCAAACTTGCAATTCGTCTAAAATTGCCTGTAATATTGAATCTCTGTGAGTTTTACCTGAATCAGGTATTTTGGTAAGGTTTACAAATACAAAAATTAGGTTTTACTCATAATGACAGTATAACTGCCACGTTCAAAATGACAGTTATTTAAACATAACTCCTAAACCAAACATGCTTAATAGCTAATTGTGACTGGCGAAATGCATTTTTGTGAGTTTTACTGGAAAAAAATTTTTTTGTAAGGTTTGTAAAGACACAAGTTAGTTGTTTTTTCACTCCATATGACAGTATAACTCTCATACTAAATGTAAAATTTATATAAACATAACTCCAAAACCAAACATGCTTTCTGTCTAAAAATGCCTGTAATATTGTATCCATGTGAGTTTTACTAGAATAAGTTGTTTTTGTAAGGTTTGCAAATACAAAATATTGGTTTTACTCACTATGACAGTATACTGTCACATTCAATCTGACAGTTATTTAAACATAACTCCTAAACCACACATACAAAATGACTAATAATGCCTGGAGAAATGTATCTTTGTGAGTTTTACTGGGAAATAAATTTTGTAAGGTTTGTAAAGACACAAGTTATTTTTTTTTACTTAATATGACAGTATAACTGTCATACTAAATGTGAAAGTTATATAAACATAACTCCAAAACCAAACATGCATTATGTCTAAAAATGCCTGTAATATTGTATCTATGTGAGTTTTACCACAATCAGGTATTTTGGTAAGGTTTACAAATACAAAAATAAGGTTTTACTCATAATGACAGTATAACTTCCACACTCAATATGACAGTTATTTAAATATAACTCCTAAACCACACATGCAAAATGGCTAATAATGCTTGGAAAAAATTGTAAAGTTTGTAAAGACAAGTTATTTTTTTTACTCAATATGACATTATAACTGTCATACTAAATGTAAAAGTTTTATAAACATAACTCCAAAACCAAACATGCATTATATCTAAAAATAACTGTAATATTATATCCATGTGAGTTTTACTAGAATCAGTTGTTTTTGGAACGTTTGCAAATACAAAAGGATTGCAAGTTTGGTTTTGGAGTCATGTTTATATATTTTCCGCATGTAGTATGACAGTTATACTGTCATATTGAGTAAAACCTAATTTTTGTATTTGTAAACCTTACCAAAAATACTTGATTCTGGTAAAAATCACACAGATACAATATTGCAGGCATTTTTAGACATAATGCATGTTTGGTTTTGGAGTTATGTTTATACAACTTTTATATTTAGTATGACAGTTATACCATCCTATTGAGTAAAAAAAAAAAACCTAACTTGTGTCTTTATAAACCTTACAAAAAAAAATGTTCCCAGTAAAACTCACAAAGATACATTTCTCCAGGCATAATTAGCCATTTATCATGTTTGGTTTAGGAGTTATGTTTAAACAAATGTCATATTGAGTGTGGCAGTTATACTGTCATCATGAGTAAAACCTATTTTTTGTAATTGTAAACTTTACCAAAATACCTGATTCTGGTAAAACCCACATCGATACAATATTACAGGAATTTTTAGACATAAAGCATGTTTGGTTTTGGTGTTATGTTTACATAACTTTCATATTTAGTATGAAAGTTAGACCATCATATTGAGTAAAAAACAAAAAATAATTTGTATCTTTACAAACCTTACAAAATATTGTTTTCCAGTAAAATTCACATTCTCTAGGCATTATTAGTCATTTTGCATTTGTGTTTTAGGAGTTATGTTTAATTAACTGTCATATTGAGTGTGGAAGTTATACCGTCACTATGAGTAAGACCTAATTTTTGTTTTTGTAAACCTTACCAAAATACCTGATTCTGATAAAACTCACATGTATTCAATATTACAGGCATTTTTAGACGGATTGAATATTTGGTTTTGGAGTTGTGTTTATATAACTTTCATATATAGTATGACAGCTATACTGTTAAACTGTGTAAAAAAAAAAACAACTAAATCGTGTCTTTACAAACCTTACAAAATATTTTTTCCAGTAAAATTAACAAAGATACATTCCTCAAGGCATTTTAAGCCATTTTGTCAGATTAAATGTGACAGTATACTGTCATTATGAGTAAAACTCATATTTTGTATTTGTAAACCTTAAAAAAACAACTGATTCTAGTAAAACTCACATGGATACAAAATTATAGGCATTTTTAGACATCATGCATGTTTGGTGGCAGTCAATGTGGCAGTTATACTGTCATTATGAGAAAAACCTATTTTTTGTATTTTTCAACCTTACCAAAATACCTGATTCTGGTAAAACTCACATAGATACAATACTAAAGGCATTTTTAGACATAATGCATGTTTGGTTTTGGAGTTATGTTTGTATACATTTCTCCAGGCATTAATAGCCATTTAGCATGTTTGGTTCAGGAGTTATGTTTAAATAACTGTCATATCAAATAATGCAGTTATACTGTCATGAGTAAAACCCAAGTTTTGTATTTGTAAACCTTACCAAAATACCTGATTCTGGTCAAACTCATATAGATTCAATATTACAGGCAGTTTAAGACGGATTGCAAGTTTGGTTTAGGAGTTTGGTTTTGGAATTATGTTTATATTACTTTTATATTTAGTTTGACAGTTATGCCATCATATTGAGTAAAAAAATAACTTTTTTCTTTACAAACCTTACAAAATATTTTTTCTAGTATAACTCACAAGGATGCATTTCTCCAGGTCATATTGAGTGTGGCAGATATACTGTCATTATGAGTAAAACCTATTTTTTGTATTTGTAAAATTACCAAAATAACTGATTCTGATAAAACTCACATGGATAAAATATTACAGGATTTTTTTTAGACATAAAGCATGTTTGCATCATATTGAGTAAAAAAAACTAACTTGTGTCCATACAAACCTTACAAAATATTTTTTTTATCAGTAAAACTCACAAAAATACATTTCTCCAGTTATTATTAGCCATTTTGCATCTGTGGTTTAGAATTTGTGTTTAAATGAAAATCAGATTGAATGTGACAGTATACTGTCATAGTGAGTAAAACCTACATTTTGTATTTGTAAACCTTAACAAAATACCTGATTCTAGTAAAACTCACATAGATTCAATGTTACAGGCATTTGAGACGGATTGCATGTTTGGTATTGGAGTTATGTTTATATAACTTTTACATTTATTTTGACAGTCATACAAACATATTGAATAAAAAAACCTATTTTGTGTCTTATCAAACCTTACAAAATATTGTTTTTCCTGTAAAACTCACAAAGATACATTTCTCCAGGCATTATTAGCCATTTTGCATGTGTGGTTTAGGAGTTATGTTAAAATACATAAAACTCATATAGATACAATATTACAGGAATTTTTAGACATAAAACATGTTTGTTTTGGAATTATGTTTATATAACTTTCATTTTTAGTAACACAGTTATACCATCATATTGAGTAAAAAAAAAAATTAACTTTTGTCTTTACAAACCTTACAAAATATTTTTTTCTAGAAAAAAATCACAAAGATACATTTCTCCAGGCATTATTAGCCATGTATCATGTTTGGTTTAGGAATTATGTTTAAATAGCTGTCATAATGAGTGTGGCAGTTATATTGTCATTATGAGTAAAACCAATTTTTTGTATTTGTAAACCTTACCAAAATACCTGATTCTGGTAAAACTCATATCGATACAATACTACAGGAATTTTCAGACATAAAACATGTTTGGTTTAGGAGTTATGTTTAAATAACTCTCAGATTGAATGTGACAGTATACTGTCATAGTGAGTTAAACCAATATTTTGTATTTGCAAACCTTACAAAAACAACTGATTCTAGTTAAATTCACATGATTACAATATTACAGGCATTTTTAGACATAATGCATGTTTGGTTTTGGAGTTATGTTTATAATTTTTTTACATTTAGTATGACAATCTTACTGTCATATTGAGTAAGAAAAAAATAACTTGTGTCTTTACAAACCCATCCATCCATCCATTTTCTACCGCTTATTTTCTTTGGGGTCGCGGGGGGCGCTGGAGCCTATCTCAGCTACAATCGGGCGGAAGGCGGGTTAGACCCTGGACAAGTCGCCACCTCATCGCAGTCTTTACAAACCTTACAAAATTGTTTTTTTTTTCCTATAAAACTTAAAAAGATACATTTCTCCAGGCATTATTAACCATTTTGCATGTGTGGTTTAGGAGTTATGTTTACATAACTGTCATATTGAATGTGGCAGTATACTGTCATTATGAGTAAAACCTATTTTTTGTTTTTTTAAACCTTACCAAAATACCTGATTCTAGTAAAACGAACATAGATTCATTGGTTTTGGAGTTATGTTAATATAACTTTCATATTTAGTATGACAGTTATATCATCATATTGAGTAAAAAATTTAACTTGTATCTTTATAAACCTTACAAATTCGTTTTTTCCAGTAAAACTCACAAAGATACATTTCTCCAGGCATTATTAACCATTTTGCATGTGTGGTATAGGAGTTATGTTTACATAACTGTCATATTGAATTTGGCAGTTTTACTGTCATTATGAGTAAAACCTATTTTTTGTTTTTGTAAACCTTACCAAAATACCTGATTCTAGTAAAACAAACATTAATTCATTGGTTTTGGAGTTTTGTTAATATAACTTTCATATTTAGTATGACAGCTATATCATCATATTGAGTAAAAAAAATTAACTTGTATCTTTATAAACCTTACAAATTCGTTTTTTCCAGTAATACTCACAAAGATACATTTCTCCAGGCATTATTAACCATTTTGCATGTGTGGTATAGGAGTTATGTTTACATAACTGTCAAATTAAATGTGGCAGTTATACTGTCATTATGAGTAAAACGTATTTTTTGTATTTGTAAACCCTACCAAAATACCTGATTCTAGTAAAACGAACATAGATTCATTGGTTTTGGAGTTATGTTAATATAACTTTCATATTTAGTATGACAGTTATACCATCATATTGAGTAAAAAAAAACTAATTTGTATCTTTACAAATCTTACAAAATATTGTTTTCCAGTAAAATTCACAAATATACATCTCTCTAGGCATTATTAGTCATTTTGTATTTGTGTTTTAGGAGTTATGTTTAATTAACTGTCATATTGAGTGTAGCAGTTATATTGTCACTATGAGTAAAACCTAATTTTTGTATTCGTAAACCTTACCAAAATACCTGAATCTGATAAAACGCACATATATTCAATATTACAGGCATTTTTAGATGGATTGCATATTTGGTTTTGGAATTATGTTTATATCCATTTTCTACCGCTTATTCCCTTTGGGGTCGCGGGGGGCGCTGGAGCCTATCTCAGCTACAATCGAGCGGAAGGCGGGGTACACCCTGGACAAGTCGCAATCTCATCGCAGTCATTACAAACCTTACAAAATTGTTTTTTTTTCCTGTAAAACTTAAAAAGATACATTTCTCCAGGCATTATTAACCATTTTGCATTTGTGGTATAGGAATTATGTTTACATAACTGTCATATTAAATGTGGCAGTTATACGGTCATCATGAGTAAAACCAAATTTGTGTATATGTAAACCTTACCAAAATACCTGATCCTGGTAAAACTCACATTGATACAATATTAGAGGCATTTTTAGACGAATTGCAAGTTGGTTTTGGAGTTATGTTTATTTAACTTTCATATTTAGTATGCCAGTTATACTGTCATATTAAGTAAAAAACTAACGTGTGTCTTTACAAATCTTACAAATTTATTTTATTGTTCCAGGAAAACTCACAAAGAAACATTGCTGCAGGCATTATTAGCCATTTTGCATTTGTGGTTTAGGAATTATGTTTAAATACCTGTCATGTTAAATGTGGCAGATATATTGTCATTATGAGTAAAACCTATTTTTTGTATTTGTAAACCTTACCAAAATACCTGATTCTGGTAAAACTCACATTCAATATTACAGGCATTTTTAGACGGATTGCAAGTTTGGTTTTAGAGTTATGTGTATATAAATGTCATATTTAGTATGACAGTTATACTGTCAAATTGAGTAAAAAATAACAAACTTGTAATTTTACAAACCTTACAAAATATTTGTTTCCAGTAAAATTCACAGAGATACATTTTTCCAGGCATTATTAGTCATTTTGCATGTGTGGTTTAGGAGTTATGTTTAAATAGCTGTCAGATTGAATGTGACAGTATACTGTCATAGTGAGTAAAACCAATATTTTGTATTAGCAAAACTTACAAAAACAACTGACTCTAGTAAAACTCACATGGATACAATATTACAGGCATTTTTAGACATAATGCATGTTTGGTTTTGGAGTTATGTTTGTACTACTTTTACATTTAGAGTGACAGTTATACTGTCCATCCATCCATCCATTTTCTACCGCTTATTCCCTTCGGGGTCGCGGGGGGCGCTGGAGCCTATCTCAGCTACAATCGGGCGGAAGGCGGCGTACACCCTGGAAAAGTCGCCATCTTATCATATTATGTAAAAAAAACTAAATTGTTTCTTTACAATCCTTACAAAATATGTTTTTCCAGTAATCTCACAAAGATACATTTCTCCAGGCATTATAGCCATTTTGCATGTGTGGTTTGGTAGTTATGTTTAAATAACTGTCAAATTTAATGTGACAGTATACTATCATGGTGAGTAAAACCAATATTTTGTAATTGCAAACAAACACAAATTGATTTTAGTAAAACTCGCATGGATACAAAATTACAGGCATTTTTGAACATAATGCATGTTTGGTTTTGGTTATGTTTATATATTTTTTACATTTAGTATTACAGTTATACTGTCCTATTGAGTAAAAAAAACTAACTTGTGTCTTTATAAACCTTAAAAAAAAAAATGTTTTCAGTAAAACTCACAAAGATACATTTCTCCAGGCATTATTAGCCATTAACCATGTTTGGTTTAGAGTTATGTTTAAATAACTGTCATATTGAGTGTGGCAGATATACTGTCATTATGAGTAAAACCTATTTTTTGTATTTGTAAAATTACCAAAATAACTGATTCTGATAAAACACACATGGATAAAATATTACAGGATTTTTTAGACATAAAGCATGTTTGCATCATATTGAGTAAAAAAAACTCAAAAAACTAACTTGTGTCTATACAAACCTTACAAAATATTTTTTTTTCCAGTAAAATTCACAAAAATACATTTATCTAGTTATTATTAGCCATTTTGCATCTGTGGTTTAGAATTTGTGTTTAAATAACAGTCAGATTGAATGTGACAGTATACTGTCATAGTAAGTAAAACCTAATTTTTGTATTTGTAAACCTTAACAAAATACCTGATTCTAGTAAAACTCACATAGATTCAATATTACAGGCATTTTTAGACGGATTGCATGTTTGGTAAGGAGTTATATTTATATAACTTTTACATTTATTATGACAGTTATACAAACATTGAATAAACAAAACTATTTTGTGGCTTATCAAACCTTACAAAATATTGTTTTTCCTGTAAAACTCACAAAGATACATTTCTCAAGGCATTATTAGCCATTTTGCATGTGTGGTTTAGGAGTTATGTTAACATAACCGTCATATTGAGGGTGGCAGTTATACTGTCATTATGAGTAAAACCTAATTTTTGTATTTATAAACCTTACCAAAATTCCTAATTCTGGTAAAACTCACATAGATACAATATTACAGGCAGTTTAAGACGGATTGCAAGTTTGGTTGAGGAGTTTGGTTTTGGAATGATGTGTATATTACTTTTATATTTAGTTTGACAGTATATCATCATATTGAGTAAAAAAAAAAACTTTTGTCTTTACAAACCTTACAAAATATTTTTTTCTAGTAAAACTCACAAAGATACATTTCTCCATGCATTATTAGCTATTTAGCATGTTTGGTTTAGGAGTTATGTTTAAATAACTGTTATTTTGAACATGGCAGTTATACTGTCATTATGAGTAAAACCCAATTTTTGTATTTGTAAACCTTACCTAAACTCACATATATTCAATATTACAGGCATTTTTAGACGTATTACAAGTTTAGTTTTGGAGTTATGTTTATTTAACTTTCATATTTAGTATGACATCATGACTGTCATATTAAGTAAAAAAACTAACTTGTTTCTTTACAAAACTTATTAAAAAAAATGTTTTCCAGGAAAACTCACAAATATACATTTTTCCAGGCATTATTAGCCATTTTGTATTTGTGGTTTAGGAGTTACAGTATGTTTAAATAACTGTCAGATTGAATGTGACAGTATACTGTCATAGTGATTAAAACCAAATTTTTGTATTTGTAAACCTTACCAAAAATACCTGATTCTGGTAAAAATCACATAGATACAATATTGCAGGCATTTTTAGACATAATGCATGTTTGGGTTTGGAGTTATGTTTATACAACTTTTATGTTTAGTATGACAGTTATACCATCATATTGAGTAAAAAAAAAAAAATAACTTGTGTCTTTATAAACCTTACAAAAAAAAATTTTCCCAGTAAAATTCACAAAGATACAGTTTTCAAGGCGTAATTAGCCATGTATTACTGTCATAATGAGTAAAAAAACTACTATTTGTGTTTGCAAGCCTTAAAATAGCATATGTTTCGAGTAAAACTCACAAGGATGCATTGTTTTAGGCTTTATCAGCCTATTTTGCATGTGTGGTTAGGAAGTTATGTTTAAATAACTGTCAAATTGAATGTAGCAGTTATCTGTCATTATGAAAAAAAACAATTTTTGTATTTGTAAACCTTACCAAATTACCTGATTTTGGTGTAACTCTTATAGATACAATATTTTAGGCATTTTTAGACATAATGCAGGTTCAATTTTGGAGTTATGTTTATATAACTTTCATATTTGGTATGACAGTTATACTGTCATATTGAATTAAAAAATCTAACTTGACTCTTTGCAAAACTTACAAAATATATTTTTTTATAGTAAAACTAACAAAGATAGATATCTTCACGCATTATTAGACATGTTGCATGTTTGGTGTAGGAATTATGTTGAAAAACATTTTTATTGCTTATTTCGCATTATCTCAGGATTTTAAGAACATTACTGTCATAATGAGTAAAAAACTACTTTTTGTGTTTGCAAGCCTTAAAATGTTTCGAGTAAAACTCACATGGATGCATTGTTTTAGGCTTTATTAGCCTATTTTGCATGTGTGGTTAGAAGTTATGTTTAAATAACTATCAAATTGAATGTAGCAGTTATCTGTCATTATGAGTAAACCCCTAATTTATGTATTTGTACACCATACCAAATGAACTGATTCTTTTAAAACTCACATAGATACAATATTTTAGGCATTTTTAGACATATGTTTATATAACTTGCATATTTGGCATGACAAATATACTTTCATATTGAATTAAAAAAACTAACTTGCCTCTTTGCAAAACTTACAAAAGGTAAGTTTCTAGTAAAACTAACAAAGATACATGTCTTCAGGCATTATTAGATATGTTGCAGGTTTGGTGTAGGAATTATGTTGAAAAACATTTTTATTGCTTATTTTGCATTATCTCAGGATTTTAAGAACATTACTGTTATAATGAGTAAAAAACTACTATTTCTGTTTGAAAGCCTTAAAATAGCAAATGTTTCGAGTAAAATTCACAAGGATGCATTGTTTTAGGCTTTATTAACCTATTTGCATGTTTGATTAGGAAGTTATGTTTAAATAACAGTCAAATTGAATGTAGTTTTCATTATGAAAAAATACAATTTTTGTATTTGTAAACCTTACCAAATTACCTGATTCTGGTAAAACTCCAATTGATACAATATTACAGGCATTTTTAGACATAATGCATGTTCAGTTTTGGAGTTATGTTTATATAGCTTTCATATTTGGTATGACAGTTATACTCTCATATTGAATTTAAAAAACTTATTTGCCTCTTGCAAAACTTACAAAAGATAATTTTTCTAGTAAAACTAACAAATATACATGTCTTCAGGTATTATTAGACATGTTGCATCTTTGATGTAGGAATTATGTTGAAAAACATTTGTATTGCTTATTTCGCATTATCTCAGGATTTTAAGAACATTACTGTCAAAATGAGTAAAAAACTACTTTTTGTGTTTGCAAGCCTTAAAATAGCAAATGTTTCGAGTAAAACTCACAAGGATGCATGTGGTTAGAAGTTATGTTTAAATAACTGTCAAATTGAATGTAGCAGTTATACTGTCTATATGAGTAAACCCCTATATTATGTAATTGTAAACCTTACCAAATTAACTGATTCTTGTATAACTCACATAGATACAATATTTTAGGCATTTTTAGACATAATGCAAGTTCAATTTTGGAGTTATGTTTATATAACTTTCATATTTGGTATGACAGTTATACTGTCATATTGAATGAAAAAAACTAACTTGCCTCTTTGCAAAACTTACAAAAGATATTTTTTCTTGTAAAACTAACAAAGATACATGTCTTCAGGCATTATTAGAAATGTTGCATGTTTGATGTAGGAATTATGTTGAAAAACATTTTTATTGCTTATTTCGCATTATCTCAGGATTTTAAGAACATTACTGTCATAATAAGTAAAAAACTACTTTTTGTGTTTGCAAACTTTAAAATAGCAAATGTTTCGAATAAAACTCACAAAGATGCATTGTTTTAGGCTTTAATAACCTATTTGCATGTGTGATTAGGAAGTTATGTTTAAATAACAGTCAAATTGAATGTAGCAGTTATAATGTCATTATGAAAAAAAACAATTTTTGTATTTGTAAACCTCACCAAATTACCTGATTCTGGTAAAACTCCAATAGATACAATATTACAGGCATTTTTAGACATAATGCATGTTCAGTTTTGGAGTTATGTTTATATAGCTTTCATATTTGGTATGACAGTTTTACTCTCATATTGAATTAAAAAAAACTTATTTGCCTCTTGCAAAACTTACAAAAGATATTTTTTCTAGTAAAACTAACAAAGATACATGTCTTCAGGTATTATTAGACATGTTGCATGTTTGGTGTAGGAATTATGTTGAAAAACTTTTTTATTGCTTATTTCGCATTATCTCAGGATTTTAAGAACATTACTGTCATAATGAGTAAAACACTTCTTTTTGTGTTTGCAAACTTTAAAATAGCAAATGTTACGAGTAAAACTCACAAGGATGCATTGTTTTAGGTTTTATTAACCTATTTGCATGTGTGATTAGGAAGTTTTGATTAAATAACAGTCAAATTGAATGTAGCAGTTCTACTGTCATTATGAAAAAAAAAACAATTTCTGTATTTGTAAACCTTACCAAATTACATGATTCTGGTGTAACTCACATTTATGCAACATTTTAGGTATTTTTAGACATAATGCATGTTCAATTATGGAATTATGTTTATATATATTTCATATTTGGTATGACAGTTATACTGTCATAATAAAAAAAAAAAACTAACTTGCCTCTTTGCAAAACTTACAAAAGATAATTTTTCTAGTAAAACTAACAAAGATACATATCTTCACGTATTATTAGACATGTTGCATGTTTGGCATAGGAATTATGTTGAAAAACATTTTTATTGCTTATTTCGCATTATCTCAGGATTTAAAGAACATTACTGTCATAATGAGTAAATAACTACTTTTTTTGTTTGCAAGCCTTAAAATAGCATATATGTTTAGAGTAAAACTCACATGGATGCATTATTTTAGGCTTTATTAGCTTATTTTGCATGTGTGGTTAGAAGTTATGTTTAAATAACTGTCAAATTGAATGTAGCAGTATACTGTCATTATGAGTAAACCCCTAATTTATGTAATTTTACCTTACCAAATTAACTGATTCTTGTATAACTCACATAGATACAATATTTTAGGCATTTTTAGACATAATGCAAGTTCATTTTTGGAGTTATGTTTATATAACTTTCATATTTGGTATGACAGTTATACTGTCATATTGAATTGAAAAAACAAACTTGCCTCTTTGCAAAACTTACAAAATATATTTTTTCTAGTAAAACTAACAAAGATACATGTCTTCAGGCATTATTAGACATGTTGCATGTTTGATGTAGGAATTATGTTGAAAAATATTTTTATTGCTTATTTCGCATTATCTCAGGATTTAAAGAACATTACTGTCATAATGAGTAAAAAACTACTTTTTGTGTTTGCAAGCCTTAAAAATAGCATATGTTTAGAGTAAAACTCACATGGATGCATTGTTTTAGGCTTTATTAGCCTATTTTGCATGTGTGGTTAGAAGTTATGTTTAAATAACTGTCAAATTGAATGTAGCAGTATACTGTCATTATGAGTAAACCCCTAATTTATGTAATTGTACACCTTACCAAATTAACTGATTCTTGTATAACTTACATAGATACAATATTTTAGGCATTTTTAGACACAATGCAAGTTAAATTTTGGAGTTATGTTTATATAACTTTCATATTTGGTATGACAGTTATACTGTCATATTGAATTGAAAAAACTAACTTGCCTCTTTGCAAAACTTACAAAATATATTTTTTCTAGTAAAACTAACAAAGATACATGTCTTCAGGCATTATTAGACATGTTGCATATTTGGTGTAGGAATTATGTTGAAAAACATTTTTATTGCTTATTTCGCATTATCTCAGGATTTTAAGAACATTACTGTCATAATGAGCAAAAAACTACTTTTTGTGTTTGCAAACTTTAAAATAGCAAATGTTTCGAGTAAAACTCACAAGGTTGCATTGTTTTAGGTTTTATTAACCTATTTGCATGTGTGATTAGGAAGTTATGTTTAAATAACAGTCAAATTGAATGTAGCAGTTATACTGTCATTATGAAAAAAAACAATTTTTGTATTTGTAAACCTTACCAAATTACATGATTCTGGTGTAACTCACATATATACAATGTTTTAGGCATTTTTAGACATAATGCATGTTTAGTTTTGGAGTTATGTTTATATAAATTTCATATTTGGTATGACAGCTATACTTTCATATTGAATTAAAAAAACGAACTTGCCTCTTTGTAAAACTAACAAAAGGTAATTTTCTAGTAAAACTAACAAAGATACATGTCTTCAGGCATTTTTAGACATGTTGCATGTTTGGTGAAGGAATTATGTTGAAAAACTTTTTTATTGCTTATTTCGCATTATCTCAGGATTTTAAGAACATTACTGTCATAATGAGCAAAAAAACTACTTTTTGTGTTTGCAAACCTTAAGATAGCAAATGTTTCGAGTAAAACACACAAGGATGCATTGTTTTCGACTTTATTGACCTATTTACATGTGTGATTAGGAAGTTATGTTTAAATAACAGTCAAATTGAATGTAACAGTTATACTGTCATTATGAAAAAAAATTTTTTTTGTATTTGTAAACCTTAACAAATTACCTGATTCTGGTGAAACTCACATAGATACAATATTACAGGCATTTGTGGACATAATGCATGTTCATTTTTGGAGTTATGTTTATATAACTTTTACATTTAGTTTGACAGTCAGACTGTTATATTGAATTAAAAAAACAAACTTGCGTCGTTGCAAAACTTACAAAATATACATTTTCTAGTAAAACTAACAAAGATACATGTCTTCAGGCATTATTAGACATGTTGCATGTTTGGTGTAGGAATTATGTTGAAAAACATTTTTATTGCTTTTTTCGCATTATCTCAGGATTTTAAGAACATTACTGTCATATTCAATATGACTATTATTTAAACATAACTCCTAAACCATGCAAGCAAAATGTCAAATGATGCCTGGAGAAATGTATCTTTGCAAGTTTTACAGTAAAAAAATAGTTTTTTAAGGTTTAAAAGTTTAAAAGTTATCTTTTGTTTTACTCAATATGAAAGTGTAACTGTCATACTAAATATGAAAGTTGAATAAATATAACACCAAAACCAAACTTGCAATCCGTCTAAAATGCCTGTAATATTGAATATATGCGAGTTTTACCAGAATCAGTTATTTTGGTAAGGTTTACAAATACAAAAAATAGGTTTTACTCATCATGACAGTATAACTGCCACACTCAATATGACAGTTTTTTAAACAAAACTCCTAAACAAAACATGATAAATGGCTAATTATACCTGGAGAAATGTATCTTTGTGAGTTTTACTGGAAAAAAAAAAAATGTAAGGTTTATAAAGACACAAGTTATTTTTTTTACTCAATATAATGATATAACTGTCGTACTAAATATGAAAGTTGTATAAACATAACTCCAAAACCAAACATGCATTATGTCTAAAAATGCCTGTATTTTTGTATCCATGCGAGTTTTAGTAAAATCAATTGTTGTAGTAAGGTTTGCAATTACAAAATATTGGTTTTACTCACCATGATAGTATACTGTCACATTCATTTTGACAGTTATTTAAACATAACTACCAAACCACACATGCAAAATGGCTATAATGCCTGGAGAAATGTATCTTTGTGAGATTACTGGAAAAACATATTTTGTAAGGTTTGTAAAGAAACAATTTAGTTTTTTTTTTTTTAATTTAGAGCGACTTTTCCAGGGTGTAAAACCGCCTTCCGCCCGATTGTAGCTGAGATAGGCTCCAGCGCCCCCTGCGACACCAAAAGGAGTAAGTGGTAGAAAATGGATGGATGGATGGGTTTGTAAAGACACAAGTTATTTTTTTCTTACTCAATATGACAGTAAAATTGTCATACTAAATGTAAAGAAATTATAAACTTAACTCCAAAACCAAACATGCATTATGTCTAAATATGCCTGTAATATTGTAATCATGTGAGTTTAACTAGAATCAGTTGTTTTTGTAAGGTTTGCAAATACAAAATATTGGTTTAACTCACTATGACAGTATACTGTCACATTCAATCTGACAGTTATTTAAACATAACTCCTGAACCAAACATGTTTTATGTCTAAAAATTCCTGTAATATTGTATTTATATGAGTTTTACCAGATTCAGGTATTTTGGTAAGGTTTACAAATACAAAATATAGGTTTTACTCATAATGACAATATATCTGCCACACTCAACATGACAGTTACTTAAACATAATTCCTAAACCAAACATGATACATGGCTAATAATGCCTGGAGAAATGTATCTTTGTGATTTTCACTAAAAAGAAATATTTTTTAAGGTTTGTTAAGACAAAAGTTAGTTTTTTTCCTCAATATGATGTCATACTAAAAATGAAAGTTATAAAAACATAATTCCAAAACCAAACTCCTAAACCAAACTTGCAATATGTCTTAAACTGCCTGTAATATTGAATCTATGTGAGTTTTACCAGAATCAGGTATTTTGGTAAGGTTTACAAATACAAAAATTTGGTTTTACTCATAATGACCGTATAAATGCCATATTCAAAATAACAGTTTTTTAAACATAACTCCTAAACCAAACATGCTAAATGGCTAACAATGCCTGGAGAAATGTATCTTTGTGAGTTTTACTAGAAAAAAATATTTTGTAAGGTTTGTAAAGAAAAAAGTTTGTTTTTTTTACTCAATATGATGGTATAACTGTCAAACTAAATATAAAAGTAATAATAAACATAATTCCAAAACCAAACTCCTAAACCAAACTTGCAATCCGTCTTAAACTGCTTGTAATATTGAATCTATATGAGTTTTACCAGAATCAGGTATTTTGGTAAGGTTTACAAATACAAAATTTGGGGTTTACTCATAATGACAGTATAACTGCATTAATTGATATGACAGTTATTTAAACATAACTCCTAAACCAAACATGATAATTGGCTAATAATGGCTGGAAAAATGTATATAAACATAACTCCAAAACCAAACATGCATTATGTCTAAAAATGCCTGTAATATTGTATCTATGTGAGTTTTACCAGAATCAGGTATTTTGGTAAGGTTTATAAATGCAAAATTTAGGTTTTACTCACTATGACAGTATACTGTCACATTCAATCTGACAGTTATTTAAACATACTCCTAACCACAAATACAAAATGGCTAATAATGCCTGGAGAAATGTATCTTTGTGAGTTGTCCTGGAAAAAAAATAAAAAATGTAAAAGGTTTGTAAAGACACAAGTTAGTTTTTTTACTTAATATGACAGTAAAACTGTCATACTAAATATGAAAGTTAAATAAACATAAATCCAAAACCAAACTTGCAATACGTCTGAAAATGCCTTTAATATTGAATCTATGTGAGTTTTACCAGAATCAGGTATTTTGGTAAGGTTTACAAATACAAAAATTGGGTTTTACTCTTAATGACAGTATAACGGCCATATTCAAAATAACAGTTATTTAAACATAACTCCTAAACCAAACATGCTAAATAGCTAATAATGCCTGGAGAAATGTATCTTTGTGAGTTTTACTAGAAAAAAATATTTTGTAATGTTTGTAAAGACAAAAGTTTTTTTTTTTTTTACTCAATATGATGGTATAACTGTCAAACTAAATATAAAAGTAATATCAACATCATTCCAAAACCAAACTCCTCAACCAAACTTGCAATCCGTCTTAAACTGCTTGTAATATTGAATCTATATGAGTTTTACCAGAATCCGGTATTTTGGTAAGGTTTAAAAATACAAAACTTGGGTTTTACTCATAATGACAGTATAACTGCATTATTTGATATGACAGTTATTTAAACATAACTCCTAAACCAAACATGATAAATAGATAATAATGCCTGAAAAAATGTATATAAACATAACTCCAAAACCAAACATGCATTATGTCTAAAAATGCCTGTAATTTTGTATCAATGTGAGTTTTACCAGAATCAGGAATTTTGGTAAGGTTTATAAATACAAAAATTAGGTTTTACTCATAATGACAGTATAACTGCCACCCTCAAAATGACGGTTATGTTAACATAACTCCTAAACCACACATGCAAAATGGCTAATAATGCTTGGAGAAATGTATCTTTGTGAGTTTTACAGGAAAAACAATATTTTGTAAGGTTTGATAAGACACAAAATAGGTTTTTTTTATTCAATATGTTTGTATAACTGTCATAAAAAATTTAAAGGTTATATAAACTTAACTCCAATACCAAACATGCAATCCGTCTAAAATGCCTGTAATATTGAATCTATGTGAGTTTTACTAGAATCAGGTATTTTGTTAAGGTTTACAAATACAAAAAATAGGTTTTACTCACCATGACAGTATACTGTCACATTCAATCTGACTGTTATTTAAACACAAATTCTAAACCACAAATGCAAAATGGCTAATAATAACTGGAAAAATGTATTTTTGTGAGTTTTACTGGAAAAAAAATATTTTGTAAGGTTTGTATAGACACAAGTTAGTTTTTTTTACTCAATATGATGCAAACATGCTTTATGTCTAAAAAAATCCTGTAATATTTTATCCATGTGAGTTTAATCAGAATCAGTTATTTTGGTAATTTTACAAATACAAAAAATAGGTTTTACTCATAATGACAGTATATCTGCCACACTCAATATGACATTTATTTAAACATAACTCTAAACCGAACATGGTTAATGGCTAATAATGCCTGGAGAAATGTATCTTTGTGAGTTTTACTGGAAAACATTTTTTTTAAGGTTTATAAAGACACAAGTTAGGTTTTTTTTACTCAATATGACAGTATAACTGTAATACTAAATGTAAAAAATATATAAACATAACTCCAAAACCAAACATGCATTATGTTTAAAAATGGCTGTAATTTTGTAACCATGCGAGTTTTAGTAAAATCAATTGTTGTAGTAAGGTTTGCAATTACAAAATATTGGTTTTACTCACCATGATAGTATACTGTCACATTCAATTTGACAGTTATTTAAACATAACTACCAAACCACACATGCAAAATGGCTATAATGCCTGGAGAAATGTATCTTTGTGAGATGACTGGAAAAACATATTTTGTAAGGTTTGTAAAGAAACAATTTAGTTTTTTTTTTTTTTTACTTAGGAGGCGACTTTTCCAGGGTGTACGCCGCCTTCCGCCCGATTGTAGCTGAGATAGGCTCCAGCGCCCCCCGCGACCCCGAAGGGAATAGACCGTAGAAAATGGATGGATGGATGGACAGTATAACTGTCATACTAAATGTAAAAGTAGTATAAACATAACTCCAAAACCAAACATGTATTATGTCTAAAAATAACTGTAATATTGTATCCATGTGAGTTTTACTAGAATCAGTTGTTTTTGTAAGATTTGCAAATACAAAATATTGGTTTTACTCACTATGACAGTATACTGTCACATTCAATCTGACAGCTATTTAAACATAACTCCTAAACCACACATGCAAAATGACTAATAATGCCTGGAAAAATGTATCTTTGTGAATTTTACTGGAAACAAATATTTTGTAAGGTTTGTAAAATTACAAGTTTGTTATTTTTTACTCAATTTGATAGTATAACTGTCATACTAAATATGAAAGTTATATACACATAACTCTAAAACAAAATTTGCAATCCGTCTAAAAATGCCTGTAATATTGAATCTATGTGAGTTTTACCAAAATCAGGTATTTTGGTAAGGTTTACAAATACAATAATTAGGTTTTACTCATAATGACAGTATTACTGCCACAATCAAAATGACAGTTATTTAAACATAACTCCTAAACCAAACATGCTAAATGGATAATAATGCATAGAGAAAAAAATCTTTGTGACTTTTACTGAAAAAAAAATAATTTGTAAGGTCTATAAAGACACAAGTTAGTTTTTTTTTTACTAAATATGATGGTTTAACTGTCATACTAAATATAAAAGTTATATAAACATAACTCCAAAACCAAACATGCATTTTGTCTGAAAATTATTGTTATATTGTATCTATGTGAGTTTAACCAGAATAAGGTATTTTGGTAAGGTTTACATATACAAAAATGAGGTTTTACTCATAATGACAGTATAACTGCCTCATTCAAAATGACAGTTATGTAAACATAACTCCTAAACCACTCATGCAAAATGGTTAATAATGCCTGAAAAAATAGGTTTTTTTATACTCAATATGACAGTAATACTGTCGTACTAAATGTGAAAGTTATATAAATATAACTCCAAAACCAAACATGCATTATGTCTAAAAATGTCTGTAATATTGTATCCATGTGAGTTTTACTAGAATAAGTTGTTTTTGTAAGTTTTGCAAATACAAATTACGGGTTTTACTCACAATGACAGTATACTGTCACATTTAATCTGACAGTTATTTAAACATAACTCCTAAACCACACATGCAAATTGGTTAATAATGCCTGGAGAAATATATCTTTGTGAGTTTTACTGGGAAAAAAAAATATTTTGTAAGGTTTGTAAAGACACAAGTTAGTTCTTTTTTACTTAATAAGACAATATAAATGTCATACTTGTGTGTGAATGGGTAAATGTGGAAGTAGTGTCAAAGCGCTTTGAGTACCTTGAAGGTAGAAAAGCGCTATACAAGTACAACCCATTTATCATTATCATCTATATAAACATAACTCCAAAACCAAACATGCAATCTGTCTAAAAATGCCTGCAATATTGAATCTTTGTGAGTTTTATTAGAATCATGTATTTTGGTAAGGTTTACAAATACAATAATTAGGTTTTACTCATAATGACGGATAACTGCCACATTCAAAATGACAGTTATTTAAACATAACTTCCTAACCACACATGCAAAATTGCTAATAATGCCTAAAACAATGCATCCTTGTGAGTTTTACTCGAACATATGCTTTTTTAAGGTTTGCAATTACAAAAAGTAGTTGTTTACTCAATATGACAGCAATGTTCTTAAAATCCTCTAATAATGCGGAAAAAGCAATACAAATGTTTTTCAACATAATTCCTAAACCAAACATGCAAAATTTCTAATAAAGCCTGTAGACATGTGACTCTGTTAGTTTTACTAGGAAAAATATATTTTGTAAGGTTTGCAAAGTTGCAAGTTAGTTTTTTTAATTCAATATGACTGTATAACTTTCATACTAAATATGAAAGTTACATAATTCCAAAACTAAACATGCATTATGTTTAAAAATGCCTAAAATATTGTATCTATGTGAGTTTCACCAGAATCAGGTAATTTGGTAAGGTTTACAAATACAAAAATTAGGTTTTACTCATAATGACAGTATAACTTCTCTAATCAATTTGACATTTATTCAAACATAACTTCCTAACCACACATGCAAAAAGGCTAATAAAGCCTAAAACAATGCATCCTTGTGAGTTTTACTCGAAACATATGCTTTTTTAAGGCTTGCAATTACAAAAAGTAGTTTTTTTGCTCAATATGACAGTGATGTTCTTAAAATCCTGATATAATGCGAAAAAGGCAATAAAATAGTTTTTCAACATAAATCCTAAACCATGTCGTAAAATGCCTACAATATTGTATCCAAGTGAGTTTTAGTAGAATCATTTGTTTTTGTAAGGTTTGCAAATACAACATTTTGGTTTTACTCACTATGACAGTATACTGTCACATTCAATCTGACTGTTATTTAAACATAACTCCTAAACCACACATACAAAATGACTAATAATGCCTGGAGAAATGTATCTTTGTGATTTTTACTGAAAAAAATATATATATATTTTGTAAGGTTTGTAAAGACACAAGTTAGTTTTTTTTACTCAATATGACAGTATAACTGTCATACTAAATATGAAAGTTATTTAAAAATAACTCCAAAACCAAACATGCATTATGTCTAAAAATGCCTGTAATATTGTATCTATGTGAGTTTTACTACAATCAGGTATTTTGGTAAGGTTTACAAATACAAAAATAAGGTTTTACTCATAATGACAGTATAACTGCCACACTCAATATGGCAGTTATTTAAATATAACTCCTAAACCACACATGCAAAATGGCTAATAATGCTTGGAAAAATGTATATTTGTGAGTTTTACTGCAAAAAAAAAAAGTAAGGTTTGTAAAGACACAAGTTATTTTTTTTTACTCAATATGACATTATAACTGTCATACTAAATGTAAAAGTTATATAAACATAACTCCAAAACCAAACATGCATTATATCTAAAAATGCCTGTAATTTTGTATCCATGTGAGTTTTACTAGAATCAGTTGTTTTTGTAAGGTTTGCAAATACAAAAACTAAAACTTGTGTTATAACAAACCTTACAAAATATTTTTTTCCAGAAAAATTCAAAGAGATACATTTCTACAGGCATTATTAGTCATTTTGAAGGTGTGGTTTAGGAGTTATGTAACTGTAAGATTGAATGTGACAGTATACTGTCATAGTGAGTAAAACCAATATTTTGTATTTGCAAAACTTACAAAAACAACTGATTCTAGTAAAACTCACGTGGATACATCATTTCAGGCATTTTTAGACAAAATGCATGTTTGGTTTTGGAGTTATGTTTATATAACTTTTCCATTTGGTATGACAGTTATACTGTCCTTTTGAGTTAAAAAACTTGTGTCTTTACAAACCTTACAATTTTTTTTATCCAGTAAAACTCACAAAGATACATTTCTTCAGGCATTATTAGCCTTTTAGCATGTTTTGTTTAGGAGTTATGTCATTTCGAATGTGGCAGTTATCCGTCATTATGAGTAAAACCTAATTTTTTTATTTGTAATCCTTATCAAAATACCTGATTCTGGTAAAAATCACGTATATTCAATATTACAGACATTTTTAGACAGATTGCAAGATTGGTTTTGGAGTTATGTTTATATAACTTTCAAATTTAGTAAGACAGTTATACTATCATATTGAGTAAAAAAAAAACTAACTTATGTCTATACAAACCTTACAAAATATTTTTTTCCGGTAAAACTCACAAAAATACATTTCTCCAGGCATTATTAGCCATTTTGCATCTGTGGTTTAGAATTTATGTTTAAATAACAGGCAGGTAGGATGTGACAGTATACTGTCATAGTGAGTAAAACCTAATTTTTGTATTTGTACACCTTACCAAAATACTTGATTCTGGTAAAACACATATATATACAATATTACAGGAATTTTTAGACATAAAACATGTTTGGTTTTGGAGTTATGTTTAAATAACTTTCATATTTAGTATGACAGTTATACCATCACATTGCATAAAAAAAACTAATTTGTGTCTTTACAAACCTTACAAAATATTTTTTTCCATTAAAATTCAGAAAGATAATTTTTTACAGGCATTATTAGTCATTTTGCATTTGTTTTTTAGGAGTTATGTTTAAACAACTGTCATATTGAGTGTGGCAGTTATACTGTCATTATGAGTAAAACCTAATTTTTGTATTTGTAAACCTTACCAAAATACCTGATTTTGGTAAAACTCACATAGATTCAATATTACAGGCATTTTTAGACGGATTGCAAGTTTGGTTTTGGAGTTATGTATATATAACTTTCATATTGAGTATGACAGTTATACTGTCAAATTGAGTAAAAAATAACAAACTTGTAATTTTACAAACCTTAAAAATATTTTTTTTCCAGTAAAATTCATAGAGATACATTTTTCCAGGCATTATTAGTCATTTTGCATGTGTGGTTTAGGAGTTATGTTTAAATAGCTGTCAGATTGAATGTGACAGTATATTGTCTTAGTGAGTAAAACCAATATTTTGTATTTGCAAAACTTACAAAAACAACTGATTCTAGTAAAACTCACATGGATACAATATTACAGGCATTTTTAGACATAATGCATGTTTGGTTTTGGAGTTATGTTTATACTACTTTTACAATTAGTATGACAGTTATACTGTCCATCCATTCATCCATTTTCTACCACTTATTCCATTCGGGGTCATGGTAGGTGCTGGAACCTATCTCAGCTATAATCGGGCGGAAGGCGGGGTACACCCTGGAAAAGTCGCCATCTCATCATGTTAAGTAAAAAAAAAAAATTGTTTCTTTACAAACCTTACAAAATATTTTTTTCCAGTAATCTCACAAAGATACATTTCTCCAGGCATTATAGCCATTTTGCATGTGTGGTTTGGTAGTAATGATTAAATAACTGTCAAATTGAATGTGACAGTATACTATCATGGTGAGTAAAACCAATATTTTGTATTTGCAAACCTTACTACAATAATTGATTTTAGTAAAACTCGCATGGATCCAAAATTACAGGCATTTTTAAACATAATGCATGTTTGGTTTTGGAGTTATGTTTAAATAACTGTCATATTGAGTGTGGCAGTATTTGTAAAATTACCAAAATAACTGATTCTGATAAAACTCACATAGATAAAATATTACAGGATTTTTTTAGACATAAAGCATGTTTCCATCATATTGAGTAAAAAAAACTAACTTGTGTCTATACAAACCTTACAAAATATTTTTTTTTCCAGTAAAACTCACAAAAATACATTTCTTCAGTTAATATTAGCCATTTTGCATCTGTGGTTTAGAATGTATGTTTAAATAACAGTCAGATTGAATGTGACAGTATACTGTCATAGTGAGTAAAACCTAATTTTTTATTTGTAAACCTTAACAAAATACCTGATTTTAGTAAAACTCACATAGATTCAATATAACAGGCATTTTTAGACTGATTGCATGTTTGGTATTGGAGTTCTGTTTATATAACTTTTACATTTATTATGACAGTTATAAATTGAACTTGTGTCTTTACGAACCTTACAAAAAAATGTTTTCCTGTGAAACTCACAAAGATACATTTCTCCAGGCATTATTAGCCATTTTGCATGTGTGGTTTAGGAGTTATGTTTACATAACCATCATATTGAGGGTGGCAGTTATACTGTCATTATGAGTAAAACCTAATTTTTGTATTTATAAACCTTACCGAAATACCCGATTCTGGTAAAACTCATATAGATACAATATTACAGGCATTTTTAGACATAATGCATGTTTGGTTTTGGAGTTATGTTTTTATACATTTTTCCAGGCATTATTAGCCATTTATCATGTTTGGTTTAGGAGTTATGTTTAAATAACTGTCAAATCAAATAATGCAGTTATACTGTCATTATGAGTAAAACCCAAGTTTTGTATTTGTAAACCTTACCAAAATACCTGATTCTGGTAAAATTCATATAGATTCAATATTACAGGCAGTTTAAGACGGATTGCAAGTTTGGCTAAGGAGTTTGTTTTTGGAATTATAGTATATTTAAGTATATTTAGTTTGACAGTTATACCATCATATTCAGTAAAAAAAAAAAACTTTTGTCTTTACAAACCTTACAAAATATTTTTTTCTAGTAAAATTCACAAAGATACATTTCTCCAGGCATTATTAGCCATTAACCATGTTTGGTTTAGTTATGTTTAAATAACTGTCGTATTGAGTGTGGCAGATATACTGTCATAATGAGTAAAATCAATTTTTTGTATTTTTAAAATTACCAAAATAACTGATTCTGATAAAACTCACATGGATAAAATATTACAGGATTTTTTAGACATAAAGCATGTTCCCAGCATATTGAGTAAAAAAAACTAAATTGTGTAAATACAAACCTTACAAAATACTTTTTTTTCCAGTAAAACTCACAAAAATACATCTCTCCAGTTATTATTAGCCATTTTGCATTTGTGGTTAAGAATTTGTGTTTAAATAACAGTCAGATTGAATGTGACAGTATACTGTCATAGTGAGTAAAACCTAATGTTTGTATTTGTAAACATTAACAAAATACCTGATTCTAGTAAAACTCACATAGATGCAATATTACAGGCATTTTTAGACGGATTGCATGTTTGGTATTGGAGTTATGTTTATATAACTTTTACATTTATTATGACAGTTATACAAACATATTGAATAAAAAAACCTATTTTTTGTCTTATCAAACCTTGTAAAATATATTTTTTCCTGTAAAACTCACAAAGATACATTTCTCCAGGTATTATTAGCCATTTTGCATGTTTGGTTTAGAAGTTATGTTTAAATAACTGTCATATTGAGTGTGGCAGTTATACTGTCATTATGAGTAAAACCTATTTTTTGTATTTGTATACCTTACCAAAATACCTGATTCTGGTAAAACCCACATCGATACAATATTACAGGAATTTTTAGACATATAGCATGTTTTGTTTTGGAGTTATGTTTATATAACTTTCATATTTAGTATGACAGTTATACCATCATATTGAGTAAAAAAAAACTAATTTGTATCTTTACAAACCTTACAAAATATTGTTTTCCAGAAAAATTCACAAATATACATTTTTTTAGGAGTTATGTTTAATTAACTGTCATATTGAGTCTGGCAGTTATACTGTCACTATGAGTAAAACCTAATTGTTGTATTCGTAAACCTTACCAAAATACCTGATTCTGATAAAACTCACATATATTCAATATTACAGGCATTTTTAGACGGATTGCATATTTGGTTTTGGAATTATGTTTATATAACTTTCATATATAGTATGACAGCTATACTGTTAAATTGTGTAAAAAAAAACAACTAACTTGTGTCTTTACAAACCTTACAAAATATATTTTCCAGTAAAACTCACAAAGATACATTCCTCAAGGCACTATTAGCCATTTTGTCAGATTAATTGTGACAGTATACTGTCATTATGAGTAAAACTAATATTTTGTATTTGTAAACCTTACAAAAACAACTGATTCTAGTAAAACTCACATGGATACAAATTTGTAAGCATTTTTAGACATAATGCATGTTTGGTGGCAGTCAATGTGGCAGTTATACTGTCATTATGAGTAAAACCTTTTTTTTGTATTTGGCAACCTTACCAAAATACCTGATTCTGGTAAAACTCACATAGATACAATATTACAGGCATTTTTAGACATAATGCATGTTTGGTCTTGGAGTTATGTTTGTATATCTTTCATATTTAGTATGACAGTTATACCATCATGTTAAATAAAAAACACTAACTTGTGTCTTTATAAACCTTACAAATTATTTGTTTCCAGTAAAACTCACAATGATACATTTCTCCAGGCATTATTAGCCATTTATCATGTTTGGATTAGGAGTTATGTTTAAATAACTGTCATATCAAATGTTGCAGTTATACTGTCATTATGAGTAAAACCCAAGTTTTGTATTTGTAAACCTTACCAAAAGACCTGATTCTGGTAAAACTGACATAGATTCAATATTACAGGCAGTTTAAGACAGATTGCAAGTTTGGTTTCATAGTTTGGTTTTGGAATTATTTTTATATTACTTTCATATTTAGTATGACAGTTATACCATCATATTGAGTAAAAAAGAACTAACTTTTGTCTTTACAAACCTTACAAAATATTTTTTTCTAGTAAAAATCACAAAGATACATTTCTCCAGGCATTATTAGCCATGTATCATGTTTGGTTTAGGAATTATCTATAAATAACTGTCATGTGGAGTGTGGTAATTATATTGTCATTATGAGTAAAACCTATATTTTGTATTTGTAAACCTTACCAAAATACCTGATTCTGGTAAAACTCATATAGATACAATATTACAGGATTTTTTAGACATAATGCATGTTTGGTTTTGGAGTTATGTTTATAATTTTTTTACATTTAGTATGACAGCTATACTGTCATATTGAGTAAAAAAAAAATAACTCGTGTCTTTACAAACCCATCCATCCATCCATTTTCTACCGCTTATTCCCTTTGGGGTCGCGGGGGGCGCTGGAGCGTATCTCAGCTACGATCGGGCGGAAGGCGGCGTACACCCTGGACAAGTCGCCACCTCATCGCAGTCTTTACAAACCTTACAAAATTATTTTTTTTTTTCCTGTAAAACTTAAAAAGATACATTTCTCCAGGCATTATTAACCATTTTGCATGTGTGGTTTAGGAGTTATGTTTACATAACTGTCATATTGAATGTGGCAGTTATACTGTCATTATGAGTAAAAACTTTTTTTTTTTGTAAACCTTACCAAAAAACCTGATTCTAGTAAAACGAACATAGATTCATTGGTTTTGGAGTTATGTTTATATAACTTTCATATTTAGTATGACAGTTATATCATCATATTGAGTAAAAAATTGAACTTGTGTCTTTATAAACCTTACAATTTCGTTTTTTTCCAGTAAAACTCACAATGATACATTTCTCCAGGCATTATTAACCATTTTGCATGTGTGGTACAGGAGTTATGTTTACATAACTGTCATATTAATAGTGGCAGTTATACTGTCATTATGAGTAAAACCAAATTTGTGTATATGTAAACCTTACCAAAATACCTGATTATGGTAAAACTCACATAGATACAATACTAAAGGCATTTTAAGACATAATGCATGTTTGGTTTTGGAGTTATGTTTGTATACATTTCTCCAGGCATTAATAGCCATTTAGCATGTTCGGTTCAGGAGTTATGTTTAAATAACTGTTATTTTGAATATGGCAGTTATACTGTCATTATGTGTAAAACCTAAAGTTTGTATTTATAAACCTTACCAAAATACCTGATTCTGGTAAAGCTCACATAGATACAATATTACAGGCATTTTTGGACATAATGTATGTTTGGTTTTGGAGTTATGTTTATATACATTTTTCCAGGCATTATTAGCCATTTATCATGTTTGGTTTAGGAGTTATGTTTAAATAACTGTCATATCAAATAATGCAGTTATACTGTCATTATGAGTAAAACCCAAGTTTTGTTTTTGTAAACCTTACCAAAATACCTGATTCTGGTAAAACTCATATAGATTCAATATTACAGGCAGTTTAAGACGGATTGCAAGTTTGGTTTAGGAGTTTGGTTTTGGAATTATGTTCATATTACTTTTATATTTAGTTTTTATAAAACTTTTTTTACTCAATATGATGGTATTTTACTCAATACCATCATATTGAGTAAAAAAAAAAATAACTTTTGTCTTTACAAACCTTACAAAATATTTTTGTCTAGTAAAACTCACAAAGATACATTTCTCCAGGCATTATTAGCCATTTAGCATGTTTGGTTTAGGCGTTATGTTTAAATAACTGTTATTTCAAATATGGCAGTTATACTGTCATTATGAGTAAAACCCAATTTTTGTATTTGTAAACCTTACCGAAATACCTGATTCTGTTAAAACTCACATAGATTCAATATAACAGGCATTGTTAGACCTATTGCAAGTTTGGTTTTGGAGTTATGTTTATTTAACTTTCATATTTAGTATGACAGTTATACTGTCATATTAAGTAAAAAAACTAACTTTTTTCTTTACAAACCTTATATAAAAAAATGTTTTCCAGGAAAACAGATACATATTTCCAGGCATTATTAGCCATTTTGTAATTGTGGTTTAGGAGTTACAGTATGTTTAAATAACTGTCAGATTGAATGTGACAGTATACTGTCAAAGTGAGTAAAACCTAATTTTCGTATTTGTAAACCTTACCAAAAAATACCTGATTCTGGTAAAAATCACATAGATACAATATTGCAGGCAATTTTAGACACAATGCATGTTTGGTTTTGGAGTTATGTTTATACAACTTTTATATTTAGGTGACATAATATTGAGTAAAAACAAAAAATATCTTGTGTCTTTATAAACCTTACAAAAAAAATGTTCCCAGTTAAACTCACAAAGATACATTTCTCCAAGCATAATTAGCCATTTATCACGTTTGGTTTAGGAGTTATGTTTAAACAACTGTCATCTTGAGTGTGGCAGTTATACTGTCATTATGAGTAAAACCTATTTTTTGTATTTGTAAACCTTACCAAAATACCTGATTCTGGTTAAACCCACATCGATACAATATTACAGGAATTTTTAGACATAAAGAATGTTTGGTTTTGAAGTTATGTATATATAACTTTCATATTTAGTATGTAAGTTATACCATCATATTAAGTAAAAACAAAAAATAATGTGTATCTTTACAAACCTTACAAAATATTTTTTTCCAGTAAAATTCACAAATATACCTTCTCTAGGCATTATTAGTCATTTTGCATTTGTGTTTTAGGAGTTATGTTTAATTAACTGTCATATTGAGTGTGGCAGTTATACTGTCACTATGAGTAAAACCTTATTTTTGTTTTTGTAAACCTGACCAAAATACCTGAATCTAAGTTGTATTGCAAGTTTGGTTTTGGAGTTATGTTTATTTAACTTTCATATTTAGTATGACAGTTATACTGTCATATTAAGTAAAAAATACTAACTTGTGTCTTTACAAACCTTATAAAAAAAACTCACAAAGATACATTTCTCCAGGCATTATTAGCCATTTTGTATTTGTTGTTTAGGAGTTACAGTATGTTTAAATAACTGTCAGATTGAATGTGACAGTTTACTGTCATAGTGACTAAAACCTAATTTTTGTATTTGTAAACCTTACCAAAAATACCTGATTCTGGTAAAAATCACATAGATACAATATTGCAGGCATTTTTAGACATAATGCATGTTTGGTTGGGAGTTATGTTTATACAACTTTCATATTTAGTATGACAGTTATACCATCATATTGAGTAAAAAAAAACAAAAAAACTTGTGTCTTTATAAACCTTACAAATATTTTTTTCCCAAAACTCACAAAGATACATTTCTCCAGGCATAATTAGACATTTATCATGTTTGGTTTAGGAGTTATGTTTAAATAACTGTCATATTGAGTGTGGCAGTTATTGTATTGTGTGTCATTATAAATAAAAACCTATTTTTTTGTATTTGTAAACCTTACCAAAATACCTGATTCTGGTGAAACCCACACCGATACAAAATTACAGGAATTTTTAGACATAAAGCATGTTTAGTTTTGGAGTTATGTTTATATAACTTTCATATTTATTCTGACAGTTATACCATCATATTGAGTAAAAAAAAAACTAATTTGTATCTTTACAAATCATACAAAATATTGTTTTCCAGTAAAATTCACAAATATACATTTCTCTAGGCATTATTAGTCATTTTGCATTTGTGTTTTAGGAGTTATGTTTAATTAACTGTCATATTGAGTGTGGCAGTTATATTGTCACTATGAGTAAAACCTAATTTTTGTATTCGTAAACCTTACCAAAATACCTGAATCTGATAAAACTCACATATATTCAATATTACAGGCATTTTTAGACGGATTGCATATTTGGTTTTGGAATTATGTTTTACTGCTACATTCAATTTGACAGTTATTTAAACATAACTTCTAACCACACATGCAAAATAGGCTAATAAAGCATAAAAAAATGCATCCATGTGAGTTTTACTCGAAACATATGCTATTTTAAGGCTTGCAAACACAAAAAGTAGTTTTTTACTCATTATGACAGTAATGTTCTTAAAATCCTGAGATAATGCAAAATAAGCAATAAAAATGTTTTTTTTAACATAATTCATACACCAAACATGCAACATGTCTAATAATGCGTGAAGATATGTATCTTTGTTAGTTTTACTAGACAACATATCTTTTGTAAGTTTTGCAAAGAGGCAAGTTAGTTTTTTTTAATACAATATGACAGTATAACTGTCATACCAAATATGAAATATATATAAACATAACTCCAAAATTGAACATACATTATGTCTAAAAATGCCTAAAATATTGCATCTATGTGAGTTACACTAGAATCAGGTAATTTGGTAAGGTTTACAAATCCAAAATTGTTTTTTTTATAATGACAGTATAACTGCTACATTCAATTTGACTGTTATTTAAACAAAACTTCCTAATCACACATGCAAATACGTTAATAAAGCTTAAAACAATGCATCCTTGTGAGTTTTACTCGAAACATTTGCTATTTTAAGGTTTGCAAACACAAAAAGTAGTTTTTTAATCATTATGACAGTAATGTTCTTAAAATCCTGAGATAATGCGAAATAAGCAATAAAAATGTTTTTTTAACATAATTCCTACATCAAACATGCAACATGTCTAATAATGCCTGAAGACATGTATCTTTGTTAGTTTTACTAGAAAAATTATCTTTTGTAAGTTTTGCAAAGAGGCAAGTACATTTTTTTAATTCAATATGACAGTATAACTGTCATACCAAATATGAAAGTTATATAAACATAACTCCAAAACTAAACCTGCATTATGTCTAAAAATGCCTAAAATATTGTATCTATGTGAGTTTTACAAGAATCAGTAACTTTGGTAAGGTGTACAATTACATAAATTAGGGGTTTACTCATAATGACAGCTAACTGCTACATTCAATTTGACAGTTACTTAAACATAACTTCCTAACCACACATGCAAAATAGGCTAATAAAGCCTAAAACAATGCATCCATGTGAGTTTTACTCGAAACATTGGTATTTTAAGGCTTGCAAACACAAAAAGTAGTTTTTTACTCATTTTGACAGTAATGTTCTTAAAATCCTGAGATAATGCGAAATAAGCAATACAAATGTTTTTCAACATAATTCCTACACCAAACATGCAACATGTCTAATAATGCCTGAAGACATGTATCTTTGCTAGTTTTACTACAAAAAATATCTTTTGTAAGTTTTGCAAAGAGGCAAATAAGTTTTTTTAATTCAATATGACTGTATAACTGTCATACCAAATATGAAAGTTATATAAACATAACTCCAAAACTAAACATGCATTATGTCTAAAATTGCTGAAAATATTGTATCTATGTGAGTTTTTCAAGAATCAGTGAATTTGGTAAGGTGTACAATTACAGAAATTAGGGGTTTACTCATAATGACAGATAACTGCTACATTCAATTTGACAGTTATTTAAACATAACTTCCTAACTACACATGCAAAATAGGCTAATAAAGCCTAAAACAATGCATCCTTGTGAGTTTTATTCGAAACATTTGCTATTTTAAGGTTTGCAAACACAAAAAGTAGTTTTTTACTCATTATGAAGTACTGTTCTTAAAATCCTGAGATAATGCGAAATAAGCAATAAAAATGTTTTTCATCATAATTCCTACACCAAACATGCAACATGTCTAATAATGCGTGAAGATATGCATTTTTGTTAGTTTTACTAGAAACAATGTCTTTTGTAAGTTTAGCAAAGAGGCAAGTTAGTTTTTTTAATTCAATATGACAGTATAACTGTCATACCAAATATGAAAGTTATATAAACATAACTCCAAAACTAAACATGCATTATGTCTAAAATTGCTGAAAATATTGTATCTATGTGAGTTTTTCAAGAATCAGTGAATTTGGTAAGGTGTACAATTACAGAAATTAGGGGTTTACTCATAATGACAGATAACTGCTACATTCAATTTGACAGTTATTTAAACATAACTTCTAACCACACATGCAAAATAGGCTAATAAAGACTAAAACAATGCATCCATGTGAGTTTTACTCGAAACATATGCTATTTTAAGGCTTGCAAACACAAAAAGTAGTTTTTACTCATTATGACGGTAATATTCTGAAAATCCTGAGATAATGCGAAATAAGCAATAAACATGTTTTTCATCATAATTCCTACACCAAACATGCAAGTTGTCTAATAGTGCCTGAAGACATGTATCTTTGTTAGTTTTACTAGAAAAACTATCTTTTGTAAATTTTGCAAATACGCAAATAAGTTTTTTTAATTCAATATGATAGTATAACTGTCATACCAAATATGAAAGCTATGTAAACATAACTCCAAAACTGAACATGCATTATGTCTAAAAATGCCTGTAAAATTGTATCTATGTGAGTTTCACCAGAATCAGGTAATTTGGTAAGGTTTACAAATACAAAAATTGTTTTTTTTCATAATGACAGATAACTGCTACATTCAATTTGACAGTGTTTTAAACATAACTTCCTTACCACTCATGCAAAATAGGCTAATAAAGCCTAAAACAATGTATCCATCTGAGTTTTACTCGAAACATTTGCTATTTTAAGGCTTGCAAACACAAAAAGTAGTTGTTTACTCATTATGACAGTAATGTTCTTAAAATCCTGAGATAATGCAAAATAAGCAATAAATATGTTTTTCAACATAATTCCTACACCAAACATGCAACATGCCTAATAATGCGTGAAGATATGCATCTTTGTTAGATTTACTAGAAAAATTTTCTTTTGTAAGTTTTGCAA
Source organism: Nerophis lumbriciformis (assembly GCF_033978685.3). NCBI lineage: Eukaryota > Metazoa > Chordata > Actinopteri > Syngnathiformes > Syngnathidae > Nerophis > Nerophis lumbriciformis. Next base: position 77,668 of record NW_027316613.1, on the reverse strand, counting down.
AGAAGCAAGTTAGTTTTTTTAATTCAATATGACAGTATATCTGTCATACCAAATATGAAAGTTATATAAACATAACTCCAAAATTGAACATGCATATGTCTAAAAATGCCTAAAATATTGTATCTATGAGAGTTACACCAGAATCAGGTAATTTGGTAAGGTTTACAAATACAAATTATTATTTTTTTTTTCATAATGACAGTATAACTGCTACATTCAATTTGACAGTGTTTTAAACATAACTTCCTAACCACACATGCAAAATAGGCTAATAAAGCCTAAAACAATGCATCCATGTGAGTTTTACTCGAAATATATGCTATTTTAAGGCTTGCAAACACAAAAAGTAGTTTTTTACTCATTATGACAGTAATAAATGGCTAATTATGCCTGGAGAATATCTTTGTGAGTTTTACTGGGAACATTTTTTTTTGTAAGGTTTATAAAGACACAAGTTCTTTTTTTTAATCCTCAATATGATGGTATAACTGTCATTATAATATAAAAGTTGTATAAACATAACTCCAAAACCAAACATGCATTATGTCTAAAAATGCCTGCAATATTGTATCTATGTGATTTTTACCAGAATCAGGTATTTTTGGTAAGGTTTACAAATACAAAAATTCGGTTTTACTCACTATGACAGTATACTGTCACATTCAATCTGACAGTTATTTAAACATACTGTAATTCCTAAACCACAAATACAAAATGGCTAATAATGCCTGGAAAAATGTATATTTGTGAGTTTTCCTGGGGAAAAAAATGTTTTTTATAAGTTTTGTAAAGAAACAAGTTAGTTTTTGTACGTAACATGACAGTCATGATGTCATACTAAATATGAAAGTTAAATAAACATAACTCCAAAACTAAACTTGTAATACGTCTAAAAATGCCTGTAAAATTGAATATATGTGAGTTTTACCAGAATCAGGAAAGGTTTACAAATACAAAAATTGGGTTTTACTCATAATGACAGTATAACTGCCATATTCAAAATAACAGTTATTTAAACATAACTCCTAAACCAAACATGCTAAATAGCTAATAATGCCTGGAGAAATGTATCTTTGTGAGTTTTACTAGAAAAAAATATTTCGTAAGGTTTGTAAAGACAAAAGTTTTTTTTTTTTTACTCAATATGATGGTATAACTGTCAAACTAAATATAAAAGTAATATACACATCATTCCAAAACCAAACTCCTCAACCAAACTTGCAATCCGTCTTAAACTGCCTGTAATATTGTATCTATGTGAGTTTTACCAGAATCAGGAATTTTGGTAAGGTTTATAAATACAAAAATTAGGTTTTACTCATAATGACAGTATAACTGCCACCCTCAATATGACGGTTATGTTAACATAACTCCTAAACCACACATGCAAAATGGCTAATAATGCCTGGAGAAATGTATCTTTGTGAGTTTTACAGGAAAAACTATATTTTACAAGTTTTGATAAGACACAAAATACGTTTTTTTATTCAATTTGTTTGTATAACTGTCATAATAAATGTAAAAAATATATAAAAATAACTCCAATACCAAATATGCAATCCGTCTAAAAATGCCTGTAATATTGAATCTATGTGAGTTTTACTAGAATCAGGTATTTTGTTAAGGTTTACAAATACAAAATTTAGGTTTTACTCACTATGACAGTATACTGTCACATTCAATCTGACTGTTATTTAAACACAATTTCTAAACCACAGATGCAAAATGGCTAATAATAACTGGAGAAATGTATTTTTGTGAGTTTTACCCGGAAAAAAAATATTTTGTAAGGTTTGTATAGACACAAGTTAGTTTGTTTTACTCAATATGATGGAAACATGCTTTATGTCTAAAAAATCCTGTAATATTTTATCCATGTGAGTTTTATCAGAATCAGTTATTTTGGTTATTTTACAAATACAAAAAATAGGTTTTACTCATAATGACAGTATATCTGCCACACTCAATATGACAGTTATTTAAACATAACTCTAAAACAAACATGGTTAATGGCTAATAATGCCTGGAGAAATGTATTTTGTGAGTTTTACTGGAAAACATTTTTTTTTAAGGTTTATAAAGACACAAGTTATATTTTTTTTACTCAATAGGACAGTATAACTGTAATACTAAATGCAAAAAATATATAAACATAACTCCAAAACCAAACATGCATTATGTTAAAAAATGCCTGTAATTCTGTATCCATGCGAGTTTTACTAAAATCAATTGTTGTAGTAAGGTCTGCAATTACAAAATATTGGTTTTACTCACCATGATAGTATACTGTCACATTCAATTTGACAGTTATTTAAACATAACTACCAAACCACACATGCAAAATGGCTATAATGCCTGGAGAAATGTATCTTTGTGAGATTACTGGAAAAACATATTTTGTAAGGTTTGTAAAGAAACAATTTAGTTTTTTTTACTTAATATGATGAGATGGCGACTTTTCCAGGGTGTACCCCGCCTTCCGCCCGATTGTAGCTGAGATAGGCTCCAGCGCCCCCTGCGACCCCGAAGGGAATAAGCCGTAGAAAATGGATGGATGGATGGACAGTATAACTGTCATACTAAATGTAAAAGTAGTATAAACATAACTCCAAAACCAAACATGCATTATGTCTAAAAAAAACTGTAATATTGTATCCATGTGAATTTTACTAGAATCAGTTGTTTTTGTAAGTTTTGTCATAGTGGTTTTACTCACTATGACATAGTGGTTTTACTCACTATGACAGTATACTGTCACATTCAATCTGACAGCTAATTAAACATAACTCCTAAACCACACATGCAAAATGACTAATAATGCCCGGAAAAATGTATCTTTGTGAATTTTACTGGAAACATATATTTTGTAAGGTTTGTAAAATTACAAGTTTGTTATTTTTTACTCAATTTGATAGTATAACTGTCATACTAAATATGAAAGTTATATACACATAACTCTAAAACCAAACTTGCAATCCGTCTAAAAATGCCTGTAATATTGAATCTATGTGAGTTTTACCAAAATCAGGTATTTTGGTAAGGTTTACAAATACAAAAATTAGGTTTTACTCATAATGACAGTATTGGAATTGGGGGTTAAATCACCAAAATGATTCCCGGGCGCAGCCACCGCTGCTGCCCACTGCTCCCCTCACCTCCCAGGGGGTGATCAAGGGTGATGGGTCAAATGCAGAGAATAATTTTGCCACACCTAGTGTGTGTGTGACAATCATTGGTACTTTAACTTTAACTTTAATAACTGCCACACTCAATATGACAGTTTTTTAAACATAACTCCTAAAAAACAAATGAAAAATGACTAACAATGCCTGGAAATATGTATCTTTGTGAATTTTAATGAAAAAAAAATATTTTGTAAGGTTTGTAAAGACACAATTTTTTTTTTTTTTACTTAATATGATGGTATAACTGTCATAATAAATATGAAATTTATATAAACATAACTCCAAAACCAAACATGTTTTATGTCTAAAAATTCCTGTAATATTGTATTTATGTGAGTTTTACCCGAATCAGGTATTTTGGTAAGGTTTACAAATACAAAAAAATAAGTTTTACTCATAATGACAGTATAACTGCCACCCTCAAGATGACGGTTATGTTAACATAACTCCTAAACCACACATGCAAAATGGCTAATAATGCCTGGAGAAATGTATCTTTGTGAGTTTTACAGGAAAAACAATATTTTGTAAGGTTTGATAAGACACAAAATAGGTTATTTTATTCAATATGTTTGTATAACTGTCATAAAAAATGTAAAAGTTTTATAAACTTAAATCCAATACCAAACATGCAATCCGTCTAAAATGCCTGTAATATTGAATCTATGTGAGTTTTACTAGAATCAGGTATTTTGTTAAGGTTTACAAATACAAAAATTAGGTTTTACTCACTATGACAGTATACTGTCACATTCAATGTGACTGTTATTTAAACACAAATTCTAAACCACAAATGCAAAATGGCTAATAATAACTGGAAAAATGTATTTTTGTGAGTTTTACTGGAAAAAAAAATATTTTGTAAGGTTTGTATAGACACAAGTTAGTTTTTTTTACTCAATATGATGCAAACATGCTTTATGTCTAAAAAAATCCTGTAATATTTTATCCATGTGAGTTTTATCAGAATCAGTTATTTTGGTAATTTTACAAATACAAAAAATAGGTTTTACTCATAATGACAGTATATCTGCCACGCTCAATATGACAGTTATTTAAACATAACTCTAAACCAAACATGGTTAATGGCTAATAATGCCTGGAGAAATGTATCTTTGTGAGTTTTACTGGAGAAAACTTTTTTTTTTTAAGGTTTATAAAGACACAAGTTAGTTTTTTTTTTACTCATTATGACAGTATAACTGTAATACTAAATGTAAAAAATATATAAACATAACTCCAAAACCAAACATGTATTATGTTTAAAAATGCCTGTAATTTTGTATCCATGCGAGTTTTAATAAAATCAATTAAACGGGTTGTACTTGTATAGCGCTTTTCTACCTTCAAGGTACTCAAAGCGCTTTGACACTACTTCCACATTTACCCATTCACACACACATTCACACACTGATGGAGGGAGCTGCCATGCAAGGCGCTAACCAGCACCCATCAGGAGCAAGGGTGAAGTGTCTTGCTCAGGACACAACGGACATGACGAGGTTGGTACTAGGTGGGGATTGAACCAGGGACCCTTGGGCCGCGCACGGCCATTCTTCCACCGCGCCACGCCGTCGTAGTAAGGTTTGCAATTACAAAATATTGGTTTTACTCACCATGATAGTATACTGTCATATTCAATTTGACAGTTATTTAAACATAACTACCAAACCACACATGCAAAATGGCTATAATGCCTGGAGAAATGTATCTTTGTGAGATTACTGGAAAAACATATTTTGTAAGGTTTGTAAAGAAACAATTTAGTTTTTTTTACTTAATATGATGAGATGGCGACTTTTCCAGGGTGACCCCGCCTTCCGCCCGATTGTAGCTGAGATAGGCTCCTGCGCCCCCCGCGACCCCGAAGGGAATAAGCCGTAGAAAATGGATGGATGGATGGACAGTATAACTGTCATACTAAATGTAAAAGTAGTATAAACATAACTCCAAAACCAAACATGCATTATGTCTAAAAATAACTGTAATATTGTATTCATGTGAGTTTTACTAGAATCAGTTGTTTTTGTAAGTTTTGTCATAGTGGTTTTACTCACTATGACATAGTGGTTTTACTCACTATGACAGTATACTGTCACATTCAATCTGACAGCTATTTAAACATAACTCCTAAACCACACATGCAAAATGACTAATAATGCCTGGAAAAATGTATCTTTGTGAATTTTACTGGAAACATATATTTTGTAAGGTTTGTAAAATTACAAGTTTGTTATTTTTTACTCAATTTGATAGTATAACTGTCATACTAAATATGAAAGTTATATACACATAACTCTAAAACCAAACTTGCAATCCGTCTAAAAATGCCTGTAATATTGAATCTATGTGAGTTTTACCAAAATCAGGTATTTTGGTAAGGTTTACAAATACAAAAATTAGGTTTTACTCATAATGACAGTATAACTGCCACACTCAATATGACAGTTTTTTAAACATAACTCCTAAAAAACAAATGCAAAATGACTAACAATGCCTGGAAATATGTATCTTTGTGAATTTTAACGAAAACAAAATATTTTGTAAGGTTTGTAAAGACACAAATATTATTTTTTTACTTAATATGATGGTATAACTGTCATAATAAATATGAAAGTTATATAAACATAACTCCAAAACCAAACATGTTTTATGTTTAAAAATTCCTGTAATATTGTATCTATGTGAGTTTTACCCGAATCAGGTATTTTGGTAAGGTTTACAAATACAAAAAATAAGTTTTACTCATAATGACAATATAACTGCCACATTTAACATGACAGGTATTTAAACACAATTCCTAAACCAAACATGATAAATGGCTAATAATGCCTGGAGAAATGTATCTTTGTGAGTTTTACAGGAAAAAAAAATAATTTGTAAGGTTTAGAAAGACACAAAGTAATTTTGTTTTACTCAATATGATGGTATAACCGTCCTACTAAATATGAAAATTATTTAAACATAACTCCAAAAACAAACATGAATTTTGTCTAAAAATACCTGTAATATTGTTTCTATGTGAGCTTTACCAGAATCAGGTATTTTGGTAAGGTTTACAAATACAAAAATGAGGTTTTACTCATAATGACAGTATAACTGCCTCATTCAAAATGACAGTTATGTAAACATAACTCCTAAACCACTCATGCAAAATGGTTAATAATGCCTGAAAAAATATTTTTTTTTTTTACTCAATATGACAGTAATACTGTCATACTAAATGTGAAAGTTATATAAATATAACTCCAAAACCAAACATGCATTATGTCTAAAAATGTCTGTAATATTGTATCCATGTGAGTTTTACTAGAATAAATTGTTTTTGTAAGTTTTGCAAATACAAAATACTGGTTTTACTGACAATGACAGTATACTGTCACATTCAATCTGACAGTTATGTAAACATAACTCCTAAACTACACATGCAAAATGGCTAATAATGCCTGGAGAAATGTATCTTTGTGAGTTTTACTAGGACAAATATTTTGTAAGGTTTGTAAAGACACACGTTATTTTTTTTTACTCAATATGACAGTATAACTGTCATACTACATGCAAAAAATATATAAACATGACTCCAAAACCAAACTTGCAATCCGTCTAAAAATAACTGTAATATTGAATCTATGTGAGTTTTACCAAAATGAGGTATTTTGGTAAGGTTGACAAATAAAAAAAAAAGGTTTTACTGATAGTGACATTATAAGTGCCACACTCAATATGACAGTTATTTAAACATAACTCATAAACGACACATGAAAATGGCTATTAAACCTGGAGAAATGTATCTTTGTTAGTTTTACTAGAGTAATGATCTTTTTTAAGGTTTGCAAAGACACAAGTTTTTTTACTCAATATGACGGTATAACTGTCAAACTAAATAAAAAAATTATAGAAACATAACTCCAAAACCAAACTCAAAAACCAAACATGCAATCCGTTTAAAAATGCCTGTAATATTAAATATATGTGAATTTTATCAGAATCAGGTATTTTGGTAAGGTTTAAAATACCAAAATGAGGTTTTACTCATAATGACAGTATAACTGCCACGCTCAATATGACAGTTATTTAAACATAACTCCTAAAACACGCATGCAAAAAGACTAATAATGCGTGGAAAAATGTATCTTCGTGATTTTTACTGTAAAAAAATATTTTGTAAGGTTTGTAAAGATACTGTTTTTTTTTTTAAACTCAATATGATGGTATAACTGTCATACTGAATATGAAAGTTTTATAAACATAACTCCAAAACCAAACTTGCAATTCGTAAAAAAATGGCTGTAATATTGAATATATGTGATTTTTCCAGAATCAGGTATTTTGGTAAGGATTACAAATACAAAAATTAAGTTTTACTCATAATGACGGATAACCGCCACATTTTTTTGAACATAACTCCTAAACAAAACATGCTAAATGGCTAATAATGCCTGGAGAAATGTGAGTTTTACTGGAAAAAAAAATTGTAAGGTTTGTAAAGACACAAGTTAGTTTTTTCTAACTCAAAAAGACAGTATAACTGTCAATAAATGGATCAGTTATATAAACATAACTCCAAAACCAAACATGCATTATGTCTAAAAATGCCTGTAATATTGTATCTATGTGAGTTTTACCAGAATCAGGTATTTTGGTAAGGTTGACAAATACAAAAATTAGGTTTTACTCATAATGACAGTATAACTGCCACATTGACTGCCACCAAACATGCATTATGTCTAAAAATGCTTATAATTTTGTATCCATGTGAGTTTTACTAGAATCAGTTGTTTTTGTAAGGTTTACAAATACAAAATATTAGTTTTACTCATAATGACAGTATACTGTCACAATTAATCCGACAAAATGGCTAATAATGCCTTGAGGAATGTATCTTTGTGAGTTTTACTGGAAAAAATATTTTGTAAGGTTTGTAAAGACACAAGTTAGTTTTTTTTTTTACACAATTTAACAGTATAGCTGTCATACTATATATGAAAGTTATATAAACATAATTCCAAAACCAAATATGCAATCCATCTAAAAATGCCTGTAATATTGAATATATGTGACTTTTATCAGATTCAGGTATTTTGGTAAGGTTTACGAATACAAAAATTAGGTTTTACTCATAGTGACAATATAACTGCCACACTCAATATGACAGTTAATTAAACATAACTCCTAAAACACAAATGCAAAATGACTAATAATGCCTAGAGAAATTTATATTTTTGAATTTTACTGGAAAACAATATTTTGTATTATTTGTAAAGATACAAATTAGGTTGTTTTTTTTTACTCAATATGATGGTATACTGTCATACTAAATATGAAAGTTATATAAACATAACTCCAAAACCAAACATGCTTTAATGTAAAAAAATTCCTGGAATTTTGTATCGGTGTGGGTTTTACCAGAATCAGGTATTTTGGTAAGGTTTACAAATACAAAAAATAGGTTTTACTCATAATGACAGTATAACTGCCACACTCAAGTTGACAGTTATTTAAACATAACTCCTAAACCAAACATGATAAATAGGTAATTATGCCTGGAGAAATGTATCTTTGTGAGTTTTACTGGGAACATTTTTTTTGTAAGGTTTATAAAGACAAAAGTTTTTTTTTTTTAACTCAATATGATGGTATAACTGTCAAACTAAATATAAAAGTTGTATAAACATAACTCCAAAACCAAACATGCATTATGTCTAAAAATGCCTGCAATATTGTATCTATGTGATTTTTACCAGAATCAGGTATTTTTTGGTAAGGTTTACAAATACAAAAATTAGGTTTTACTCACTAGACAGTATACTGTCACATTCAATCTGACAGTTATGTAAACATAACTCCTGTACCACACATGCAAAATGGTTAATAATGCCTTGAGAAATGTATCATTGTGAGTTTTACTGGAAAAAAACGAAATTGTAAGGTTTATAAAGACACAAGTTCAATTTCTTACTCAATATGACAGTATAACTGTGATACTAAATGTAAAAAAATTATAAACATAACTCCAAAACCAAACATGCATTATATCTAAAAATTCCTGTAATATTGTATTCAAGTGAGTTTAACTAGAATCAGTTGTTTTTGTAAGGTTTTCAAATACAAAATATTGGTTTTACTCACTATGACAGTATACTGTCACATTCAATCTGACAGTTATTTAAATATAACTCCTAAACCAAACATGTTTTATGTCCAAAAATTCCTGTAACTGGAGAAATGTATCTCTGTGAATTTTTCTGGAAAAAAAATATCTTTTAAATTTTGTAAAAACACAAGTTAGTTTTTTTTACTCAATATGACAGTTTAACTGTCATACTAAATATGAAAGTTAAATAGACATAACTCCAAAACCAAACTTGCAGTCCGTCTAAAAATGCCTGTAACATTGAATCTATGTGAGTTTTACCAGAATCAGGTATTTTGGTAAGGTTTACAAATACAAAAATTATGTTTTACTCATAATGACAGTATAACCGCCACATTCAAAATGACAGTTATTTAAACATAACTCCTAAACCAAACATGCTAAATGGCTAATAATGCCTAGAGAAAGGAATCTTTCTGACTTTTACTGAAAAAAAAGAATTTGCAAGGTTTATAATGACACAAGTTAGTTTTTTTTACTCAATATGATGGTATAACTGTCATACTAAATATAAAAGTTATATAAACATAACTCCAAAACCAAACATGCATTTTGTCTGAAAATTATTGTTTTGTATTTTCCGCACTATAAGCCGCCCCGGGTTATTAGCCGCACCTTCAATGAATGGCATATTTCAAAACTTTGTTCACCTATAAGCCGCCCCGGGTTATAAGCCGCGCCTACGCTGCGCTAAAGGGAATGTCAAAAAAACAGTCAGATAGGTCAGTCAAACTTTAATAATATATTACAAACCAGCGTTCTAACAACTCTGTTCACCCCCAAAATGTAATGTGCAAATGTGCAATCACAAAAATAGTAAAACTCAACGTTGCTCGAACGTTAATGTCACACAACACACAAAATAAACATTTAAAGCTCACTTTCTGAAATTATTCCTCATCCATAAATCCCTCGAATTCTTCTTCAGTGTCTGAATTAAAAAGTTGGGCGAATACGGCATCCAAAATGGCCGGCTCCGTCTCGTCGAAGTTATTAGAGTCAATGTTGCTGTTGTTGTGCAGCAGTTCCGTGAATCCTGCCTTCTGGAAAGCTCGGACCACAGTTGAGACCGATATATTCGCCCAGGCATTTACAATCCACTGGAAGATGTTGGCGTATGTCATCCGGTGTTGTGCCGGAAAACACACCCCTGCTTCCTCTACCTACGCACCATTTATGTTCACTTCTCTTGCTGCTGCTCTATTTCCGTGTTCTACTGCGTGACTTATTGCCTTGAGTTTGAATTCTGCGTTGTACGCGTGTCTCTTAATAGGAGCCATTTTGTGGTCTTTACAGATGTAAACACACAAATGAAATGAAACGTAATATCCGCGCGCTTCTTCTTCTATGGGGGCGGGTGGTTGCTTACAGTAGAAGAAGAAGCGCTTCCTCTTCAATGGGGGCGGGTGCTTACCTTGGCGGTTGCTTACCGTAGAAGAAGAAGCGCTTCCTCTTCTACGGGGAAAAAAGATGGCGGCTGTTTACCGTAGTTGCGAGACCTAAACTTTATGAAAATGAATCTTAATATTAATCCATATATAAAGCGTTATAAGCCGCACTGTCAGCTTTTGAGAAAATTTGTGGTTTTTAGGTGCGGCTAATAGTGCGGAAAATACGGTATATGTAAACCTTACCAAAATACCTGATTCTGGTAAAACTCACATAGATACAATATTACAGGCATTTTTAGACAAAATGCATTTTGGTTTTGGAGTTATGTTTATATAACTTTCATATTTAGTATGACAGTTATACCATCATATTAAATTAAAAAAAATAATTTGTGTCTTTATAAACCTTAATACACAAAGATACATTTCTCCAGGCATTATTTGACATTTTGCTTGCATGGTTTAGGAGTTATGTTTAAATAACAGTCAGATTGAATGTGACAGTATACTGTCATAGTAGTTTTTTACTCAATATGCCAGTAATGTTCTTAAAATCCTGAGATAATGCGAAAAAAGCAATACAAATATTTTTCAACATAATTCCTACACCAAACATGCAACATGTCTAATAATGCCTGAAGACATGTATCTTTGTTAGTTTTACTAGAAAATGTATCTTTTGTAAGTTTTGCAACGAAGCAAGTTTTTTTAATTCAATATAACAGTATAACTGTCAAACTATTTGTAAAAGTTATACAAACATAACTCCAAATATGAACATGCATTATGTCTAAAAATGCCTAAAATATTGTATCTATGTGAGTTTTACCAGAATCAGGTAATTTGGTAAGGTTTGCAAATACAAAATATTGGTTTTGCTCACTATGACAGTATACTGCTGTCATATTGCGTAAAAAAAAACCTAACTTGTGTTATAACAAACCTTACAAAAAAATGTTTCCAGAAAAATTCACAGAGATACATTTCTCCAGGCATTATTAGTCATTTTGAATGTGTGGTTTAGGAGTTATGTTTACATAACTGTCAGATTGAATGTGACAGTATACTGTCATAGTGAGTAAAACCTAATTTTTGTATTTGTAAACCTTACCAAAATACCTGATTCTGGTAAAACTCACATAGATTCAATATTACAGGTATTTTTAGACAAAATTCATGTTTGTTTTTGAAGTTATGTTTATATAACTTTCATATTTAGTATGACGGTTATATCATCATATTGAGTAAAACAAACCTACTTTGTGTCTTTCTAAACCTTACAAATTATTTTTTTCCTGTAAAACTCACAAAGATACATTTCTCCAGGCATTATTAGCCATTTATCATGTTTGGTTTAGGAATTATGTGTAAATACCTGTCATGTTAAATGTGGCAGTTATATTGTCATTATGACTAAAACTTATGTTTTGTATTTGTAAACCTTACCAAATTTCCTGATTCGGGTAAAACTCACATAGATACAATATTACAGGAATTTTTAGACATAAAACATGTTTGGTTTTGGAGTTATGTTTAAAAAACTTTCTTATTATTATAGGGACGGCGTGGCGCAGTGGAAGAATGGCCGTGCGCAACCCAAGGGTCCCTGGTTCAATCCCCACCTAGTACCAACCTCGTCATGTCCGTTGTGTCCTGAGCAAGACACTTCACCCTTGCTCCTGATGGGTGCTGGTTAGCGCCTTGCATGGCAGCTCCCTCCATCAGTGTGTGAATGTGTGTGTGAATGGGTAAATGTGGAAGTAGTGTCAAAGCGCTTTGAGTACCTTGAAGGTAAAAAAGCGCTATACAAGTACAACCCATTTATCATTATCATTTATATTTAGTATGACAGTTATACCATCATATTAAGTAAAAAATAATAATTTGTGTCTTTACAAGCCTTGCAAAATATTTTTTTTTCATTAAAATTCACAAAGATACATTTTTCCAGGCATTGTTAGTCATTTTGCATTTGTTTTTTAGGAGTTATGTTTAAAAAACTGTCATATTGAGTGTGGCAGTTATACTGTCATTATGAGTAAAACCTAATTTTTGTATTTGTAAACCTTACCAAAATACCTGATTTTGGTAAAACTCACATAGATTCAATATTACAGGCATTTTTAGACGGATTGCAAGTTTGGTTTTAGAGTTATGTGTATATAACTTTCATAACTTTCAAAAAATAACAAGCTTGTAATTTTACAAACCTTACAAAATATTTGTTTCCAGTAAAATTCACAGAGATACATTTTTCCAGGCATTATTAGTTATTTTGCATGTGTGGTTTAGGAGTTATATTTAAATAGATGTCAGATTGAATGTGACAGTATACTGTCATAGTGAGTAAAACCAATATTTTGTATTTGCAAAACTTACAAAAACAACTGATTCTAGTAAAACTCACATGGATACAATATTACAGTTATTGTTAGACATAATGCATGTTTGGTTTTGGAGTTATGTTTATACTACTTGTACATTTAGTATGACAGTTATACTGTCCATCCATCCATCCATTTCCTACGGCTTATTCCCTTCGGGGTCGCGGGGGGCGCTGGAGCCTATCTCAGCTACAATAGGGCGGAAGGCGCGGTACACCCTGGAAAAGTCGCCATCTCATCATATTAAGTAAAAAAAAAACTAAATTGTTTCTTTACAAACCTTACAAAATATGTTTTTCCAGTAATCTCACAAAGATACATTTCTCCAGGCATTATAGCCATTTTGCATGTGTGGTTTGGTAGTTATGTTTAAATAACTGTCAAATTGAATGTGACAGTATACTATCATGGTGAGTAAAACCAATATTTTGTAATTGCAAACCTTACTACAACAATTGATTTTGCTAAAACTCGCATGGATACAAAATTACATAATGCATGTTTGGTTTTGGAGTTATGTTTATATATTTTTTACATTTAGTATTACAGTCATATTGTAATATTGAGTAAAAAAAAACTAACTTGTGTCTTTATAAACCTTAAAAAAAATTTTTTTCCAGTAAAACTCACAAAGATACATTTCTCCAGGCATTATTAGACATTAACCATGTTTGGTTTACAGTTATGTTTAAATAACTGTCATATTGAGTGTGGCAGATATACTGTCATTATGAGTAAAACCTATTTTTTGTATTTGTAAAATTACCAAAATAACTGATTCTGATAAAACTCACATGGATAAAATATTACAGGATTTTTTTTAGACATAAAGCATGTTTGCATCATATTGAGTAAACAAACTAACCTGTGTCTATACAAACCTTACAAAATATCTTTTTTTCCAGTAAAACTCACAAAAATACATTTTTCCAGTTATTATTAGCCATTTTGCATCTGTGGTTTACAATTTGTGTTTAAATAACAGTCAGATTGAAAGTGACAATATACTGTCATAGTGAATAAAACCTAATTTTTGTATTTGTAAACCTTAACAAAATACCTGATTCTAGTAAAACTCACATAGATTCAATATTACAGGCATTTTAGACGGATTGCATGTTTGGTATATGAGTTAAGTTTATATATAACTTTTACATTTTTTATGACAGTTATACAAACATATTGAATAAAAAAAACTATTTTGTGTCTTATCAAACCTTACAAAATAATGTTTTTCCTGTAAAACTCGAAAAGATACATTTCTCCAGGCATTATTAGCCATTTTGCATGTGTGGTTTATGAGTTATTATATTATTAGTTATTATCTCAGGATTTTAAGAACATTACTGTCTTAATGAGTAAACACCTACTTTTTGTGTTTGCAAGCCTTAAAATAGCAAATGTTTCGAGTAAAACTCACATGGATGCATTGTTTTAGGCTTTATTAGCCTATTTTGCATGTGTGGTTAGGAAGTTATGTTTAAATAACTGTCAAATTGAATGTAGCAGCTATCTGTCATTATGAGTAAACCCCTAATTTATGTAATTGTACACCTTACCAACTTTACTGATTCTTGTAAAACTCACATAGATACAATATTTTAGGCATTTTTAGACATAATGCATGTTTAGTTTTGGAGTTATGTTTATATAACTTTCATATTTGGTATGACAGTTATACTGTCATATTGAATTAAAAAAACTTATTTGCCTCTTTGCAAAACTTACAAAGGATAATCTTTCTAGTAAAACTAACAAAAATACATGTCTTCAGGTATTATTAGACATGTTGCATGTTTGGTGTAAGAATTATGTTGAAAAACATTTTTATTGCTTATTTCGCATTATCTCAGGATTTTAAGAACATTACTGTCAAAATGAGTAAAAAACTACTTTTTGTAAATCGTATTAATAAAACTTACTTGAGTCTTTGTAAAACCTACAATAGATAATTTTTCTCGTATAACTAACAAAGATACATGTATCCAGGCATTATTAGACATGCTGCATGTTTGGTGTAGGAATTATGATGAAAAATATTTTTATTGCTTATTTCGCATTATCTCAGGATTTTAAGAATATTACTGTCATAACGCGTAAAAAACTACTTTTTGTTTTTGCAAGCCTTAAAATAGCATATGTTTCGACTAAAACTCACATGGATACATTAATTTTAGGCTTTATTAGCTTATTTTGCATGTGTGGTTAGAAGTTATGTTTAAATAACTGTCAAATTGAATGTAGCAGTTAAACATGCAACATGTCTAATAATGCCTGAAGACATGTATCTTTATTTAGTTTTACTAGAAAAATTATCTTTTGTAAGTTTTGCAAAAAGGCAAGTACATTTTATTAATTCAATATGACAGTATAACTGTCATACCAAATATGAAAGTTATAAAAAATAACTCCAAAACTAAACCTGCATTATGTCAAAAAATGCCTAAAATATTGTATCTATATGAGTTTTACAAGAATCAGTAACTTTGGTAAGGTGTACAATTACATAAATTAGGGGTTTACTCATAATGACAGCTAACTGCTACATTCAATTTGACAGTTACTTAAACATAACTTCCTAACCACACATGCAAAATAGGCTAATAAAGCCTAAAACAATGCATCCATGTGAGTTTTACTCGAAACATTGGTATTTTAAGGCTTGCAAACACAAAAAGTAGTTTTTTACTCATTATGACAGTAATGTTCTTAAAATCCTGAGATAATGCGAAATAAGCAATAAAAATGTTTTTCAACATAATTCATACACCAAACATGCAACATGTCTAATAATGCGTGAAGATATGCATCTTTGTTAGTTTTACTAGAAACATTTTCTTTTGTAAGTTTTGCAAAGAGGCAAGTACATTTTTTTAATTCAATATGACAGTATAACTGTCATACCAAATATGAAAGTTATATAAACATAACTCCAAAATTAAACCTGCATTATGTCTAAAAATGCCTAAAATATTGTATCTGTGACTTTTACAAGAATCAGTTAATTTGGTATGGTGTACAATTACATAAATTAGGGGTTTACTCATAATGACAGATAACTGCTACATTCAATTTGACAGTTATTTAAACATAACTTCCTAACTCACATGCAAAATAGGCTAATGAAGCCTAAAACAATGCATCCTTGTGAGTTTTACTCGAAATATA
Organism: Nerophis lumbriciformis; assembly: GCF_033978685.3. Classification (NCBI taxonomy): domain Eukaryota; kingdom Metazoa; phylum Chordata; class Actinopteri; order Syngnathiformes; family Syngnathidae; genus Nerophis; species Nerophis lumbriciformis. The sequence continues at coordinate 61,386 of NW_027316613.1, read as the reverse complement.
TGCTATTTTAAGGCTTGCAAACACAAAAAGTATTTTTTTTCTCATTATGAAGTACTGTTCTTAAAATCCTGAGATAATGCGAAATAAGCAATAAAAATATTTTTCATCATAATTCCTAAACCAAACATGCAACATGTCTAATAACGCCTGGATACATGTTTCCTTGTTTGTTTCACTTGAAAAAATATAGTTTGTAAGTTTGCCATGACGCAAGTTAGTTTTTTAAGGCTTGCAAACACAAAAAGTAGTTTTTTACTCATTTTGACAGTAATGTTCTTAAAATCCTGAGATAATGCGAAATAAGCAATACAAATGTTTTTCAACATAATTCCTACACCAAACATGCAACATGTCTAATAATGCCTGAAGACATGTATCTTTGCTAGTTTTACTACAAACAATATCTTTTGTAAGTTTTGCAAAGAGGCAAATAAGTTTTTTTAATTCAATATGACAGTATAACTGTCATACCAAATATGAAAGTTATATAAACATAACTCCAAAACTAAACATGCATTGTGTCTAAAATTGCCGAAAATATTGTATCTATGTGAGTTTTACAAGAATCAGTGAATTTGGTAAGGTGTACAATTACAGAAATTAGGGGTTTACTCATAATGACAGATAACTGCTACATTCAATTTGACAGTTATTTAAACATAACTTCTAACCACTTATGCAAAATAGGCTAATAAAGCCTAAAACAATACATCCATGTGAGTTTTACTCGAAACATATGCTATTTTAAGGCTTGCAAACACAAAAAGTAGTTTTTTACTCATTATGACGGTAATATTCTGAAAATCCTGAGATAATGCGAAATAAGCAATAAACATGTTTTTCATCCTAATTCCTACACCAAACATGCAACATGTCTAATAATGCCAAGATACATGTATCTTTGTTAGTTATACTAGAGAAATTATCTTTTGTAAGTTTTACAAAGACTCAAGTTAATTTTTTTAATACAATATGACAGTATAACTGTCATACCAAATATGAAAGTTATATAAACATAACTCCAAAACTGAACATGCATTATGTCTAAAAATAACTAAAATACTGTATCTATGTGAGTTTTACAAGAATCAGTTATTTGGTAAGGTGTACAATTACATAAATTAGGGGTTTACTCATAATGACAGTATAACTGCTACATTCAATTTGACAGTTATTTAAACAAAACTTCCTAATCACACATGCAAATACGTTAATAAAGCTTAAAACAATGCATCCTTGTGAGTTTTACTCGAAACATTTGCTATTTTAAGGTTTGCAAACACAAAAAGTAGTTTTTTACTCATTATGACAGTAATGTTCTTAAAATCCTGAGATAATGCGAAATAAGCAATAAAAATGTTTTTCAAAATAATTCCTACACCAAACATGCAAGTTGTCTAATAGTGCCTGAAGACATGTATGTTTGTTAGTTTTACTAGAAAAACTATCTTTTGTAAGTTTTGCAAAGACGCAAATACGTTTTTTTAATTCAATATGATAGTATAACTGCCATACCAAATATGAAAGCTATATAAACATAACTCCAAAACTGAACAAGCATTATGTCTAAAAATGCCTGTAAAATTGTATCTATGTGAGTTTCACCAGAATCAGGTAATTTGGTAAGGTTTACAAATACAAAAATTATTTTTTTTCATAATGACAGTATAACTGCTACATTCAATTTGACAGTGTTTTAAACATGACACATGCAAATAGGTTAATAAAGCCTAAAACAATGCATCCTTGTGAGTTTTACTCGAAATATATGCTATTTTAAGAATTGCAAACACAAAAAGTAGTTTTTTACTCATTATAACAGTAATAAATGGCTAATTATGCCTGGAGAATATCTTTGTGAGTTTTACTGGGAACATTTTTTTTTGTAAGGTTTATAAAGACTCAAGTTAAATGATAAATAAATGCGCTAACCAGCACCCATCAGGAGCAAGGGTGAAGTATCTTGCTCAGGACACAACAGACATAACGAGGTTGGTACTAGGTGGGAATTGAACCAGTGATCCTCGGGTCGCGCATGGCCACTCTCCAACTGCGCCATGCCGTCCCTATGAAAGTTATATAAACATAACTCCAAAACCAAACATGTTTTATGTCTAAAAATTCCTGTAATATTGTATCTACATGAGTTTTACCAGAATCAGGTATTTTGGTAAGGTTAACAAATACAAAAATTAGGTTTTACTCACTATGACAGTATACTGTCACATTCAATCTGCCTGTTATTTAAACATAAATTCTAAACCACAGATGCAAAATGGCTAAATGCCTGGAGAAATGTATTTTTGTGAGTTTTACCGGAAAAAAATATTTTGTAAGGTTTGTAGAGACATAAGTTAGTTTTTTTTTTACTCAATATGATAGTATAACTGTCTTACTAAATTTGAAAGTTATATAAACATAACTCCAAAACCAAACTTGCAATCTGTCTAAAAAAGTCTGTAATATTGAATATATGTCATTTTTACCAGAATCAAGTAATTTGGTAAGGATTACAAATAAAAAAAATTAGGTTTAACTCATAATGACGGATAACTGCCACATTCGAAATGACAGTTTTTCTAAACATAACTCCTAAACAAAACATGCTAAATGGCTAATTATGCCTGGAGAAATGTATCTTTGTGAGTTTTACTGGAAAAAAAAATTGTAAGGTTTGTAAAGACACAAGTTAGTTTTTTTTAACTCAAAAAGACAGTATAACTGTCATACTAAATGGAAAAGTTATATAAACATAACTCCAAAACCCAACATGCATTTTGTCTAAAAATGCCTGTAATATTGTATCCATGTGAGTTTTAGTAGAATCAGTTTTTTTTTGTAAGGTATTGAAATACAAAATATTGGTTTTACTCACTATGACAGTATACTGTTACATTCAATCTGACAGTTATTTAAACATAACTCCTAAACCACACATGCAAAATGACTAATAATGCCTGGAAAAATGTATCTCAGTGAATTTTACTGGAAAAAAATTTTTTTTGTAAGGTTTGTAAAAACACAAGTTAGTTTATTTTACTCAATATGACAGTATAACTGTCATACTAAGTATGAAAGTTATATAAACATAACTCCAAAATCTTGCAATCTGTCTAAAAATGCCAGTAATATTGAATCTATGTGAGTTTTACCTGAATCAGGTATTTTGGTATGGTTTACAAATACAAAAATTAGGTTTTACTCATAATGACAGTATAACTGCCACGTTCAAAATGACAGTTATTTAAACATAACTCCTAAACCAAACATGCTAAATGGCTAATTGTGACTGGCGAAATGCATTTTTGTGAGTTTTACTGGAAAACCATTTTTTTTGTAAGGTTTGTAAAGACACAAGTTAGTTGTTTTTTACTCCATATGACAGTATAACTCTCATACTAAATGTAAAATGTATATAAACATAACTCCAAAACCAAACATGCTTTCTGTCTAAAAATGCCTGTATTATTGTATCCATGTGAGTTTTACTAGAATAAGTTGTTTTTGTAAGGTTTGCAAATACAAAATATTGGTTTTACTCACTATGACAGTATACTGTCACATTCAATCTGACAGTTATTTAAAAATAACTCCTAAACCACACATACAAAATGACTAATAATGCCTGGAGAAATGTATCTTTGTGAGTTTTACTGGGAAATAAATTTTATAAGGTTTGTAAAGACACAAGTTATTTTTTTTTACTTAATATGACAGTATAACTGTCATACTAAATATGAAAGTTATATAAACATAACTCCCAAACCAAACATGCATTATGTCTAAAAATGCCTGTAATATTGTATCTATGTGAGTTTTACTACAATCAGGTATTTTGGTAAGGTTTACAAATACAAAAATAAGGTTTTACTCATAATGACAGTATAACTGCCACACTCAATATGACAGTTATTTAAATATAACTCCTAAACCACACATGCAAAATGGCTAATAATGCTTGGAAAAAATTGTAAAGTTTGTAAAGACAAGTTATTTTGTTTACTCAATATGACATTATAACTGTCATACTAAATGTAAAAGTTTTATAAACATAACTCCAAAACCAAACATGCATTATATCTAAAAATAACTGTAATATTATATCCATGTGAGTTTTACTAGAATCAGTTGTTTTTGGAACGTTTGAAAATACAAAAGGATTGCAAGTTTGGTTTTGGAGTCATGTTTATATATTTTCTGCATGTAGTATGACAGTTATACTGTCATATTGAGTAAAACCTAATTTTTCTATTTGTAAACCTTATCAAAAATACCTGATTCTGGTAAAAATCACACAGATACAATATTGCAGGCATTTTTAGACATAATGCATGTTTGGTTTTGGAGTTATGTTTATACAACTTTTATATTTAGTATGACAGTTATACCATCGTATTGAGTAAAAAAAAAATAACTTGTGTCTTTATAAACCTTACAAAAAAAATGTTCCCAGTAAAACTCACAAAGATACATTTCTCCAGGCATAATTAGCCATTTATCATGTTTGGTTTAGGAGTTATGTTTAAACAACTGTCATATTGAGTGTGGCAGTTATACTGTCATCATGAGTAAAACCTATTTTTTGTAATTGTAAACTTTACCAAAATACCTGATTCTGGTAAAACCCACATCGATACAATATTACAGGAATTTTTAGACATAAAGCATGTTTGGTTTTGGAGTTATGTTTACATAACTTTCATATTTAGTATGAAAGTTATACCATCATATTGAGTAAAAAACCAAAAATAATTTGTATCTTTACAAACCTTACAAAATATTGTTTCCCAGTAAAATTCACAAATATACCTTTCTCTAGGCATTATTAGTCATTTTGCATTTGTGTTTTAGGAGTTATGTTTAATTAACTGTCATATTGAGTGTGGCAGTTATACTGTCACTATGAGTAAAACCTAATTTTTGTTTTTGTAAACCTTACCAAAATACCTGATTCTGATAAAACTCACATGTATTCAATATTACAGGCATTTTTAGACGGATTGAATATTTGGTTTTGGAGTTGTGTTTATATAACTTTCATATATAGTATGACAGATATACTGTTAAACTATGTAAAAAAAAAAACAACTAAATCGTGTCTTTACAAACCATACAAAATATTTTTTCCAGTAAAATTCACAAAGATACATTCCTCAAGGCATTTTAAGCCATTTTGTCAGATTAAATGTATACTGTCATTATGAGTAAAACTAATATTTTGTATTTGTAAACCTTAAAAAAACAACTGATTCTAGTAAAACTCACATGGATACAAAATTATAGGCATTTTTAGACATCATGCATGTTTGGTGGCAGTCAATGTGGCAGTTATACTGTCATTATGAGAAAAACCTATTTTTTGTATTTTTCAAACTTACCAAAATACCTGATTCTGGTAAAACTCACATAGATACAATACCAAAGGCATTTTTAGACATAATGCATGTTTGGTTTTGGAGTTATGTTTGTATACATTTCTCCAGGCATTAATAGCCATTTAGCATGTTTGGTTCAGGAGTTATGTTTAAATAACTGTTATTTTGAATATGGCAGTTATACTGTCTTTATGAGTAAAACCTAAATTTTGTATTTATAAACCTTACCAAAATACCTGATTCTGGTAAAACTCACATAGATACAATATTACAGGCATTTTTAGAAATAGTGCATGTTTGGTTTTGGAGTTATGTTTATATACATTTTTCCAGGCATTATTCGCCATTTATCATGTTTGGTTTAGGAGTTATGTTTAAATAACTGTCATATCAAATAATGATATATTGTCATTATGAGTAAAACCCACGTTTTGTATTTGTAAACCTTACCAAAATACCTGATTCTGGTAAAACTCATATAGATTCAATATTACAGGCAGTTTAAGACGGATTGCAAGTTTGGTTTAGGAGTTTGGTTTTGGAATTATGTTTTTATAACTTTCATTTTTAGTATGTTTATATTACTTTTATATTTAGTTTGACAGTTATACCATCATCCATCCATTTTCTACCGCGTATTCCCTTTGGGGTCGCGGGGGGCGCTGGAGCCTATCTCAGCTACAATCGGGCGGAAGGCGGGGTACACCCTGGACAAGTCGCCATCTCATGGCAGTCTTTACAAACCTTACAAAATTGTTTTTTCTAGTATAACTCACAAGGATACATTTCTCCAGGTCATATTGAGTGTGGCAGATATACTGTCATTATGAGTAAAACCTATTTTTTGTAATTGTAAAATTACCAAAATAACTGATTCTGATAAAACTCACATGGATAAAATATTACAGGATTTTTTTTTAGACATAAAGCATGTTTGCATCATATTGAGTAAAAAAAACTAACTTGTGTCTACACAAGCCTTACAAAATATTTTTTTATCAGTAAAACTCACAAAAATACATTTCTCCAGTTATTATTAGCCATTTTGCATCTGTGGTTTAGAATTTGTGTTTAAATGACAGTCAGATTGAATGTGACAGTATACTGTCATAGTGAGTAAAACCTAAATTTTGTATTTGTAAACCTTAACAAAATACCTGATTCTAGTAAAACTCACATAGATTCAATATTACAGGCATTTTAGACGGATTGCATGTTTGGTATTGGAGTTATGTTTATATAACTTTCATTTTTAGTAACACAGTTATACCATCATATTGAGTAAAAAAAAATTAACTTTTGTCTTTACAAACCTTACAAAATATTTTTTTCTAGAAAAAAATCACAAAGATACATTTCTCCAGGCATTATTAGCCATGTATCATGTTTGGTTTAGGAATTATGTTTAAATAGCTGTCATAATGAGTGTGGCAGTTATATTGTCATTATGAGTAAAACCTATTTTTGTATTTGTAAACCTTACCAAAATACCTGATTATGGTAAAACTCATATAGATACAATACTACAGGAATTTTCAGACATAAAACATGTTTGGTTTAGGAGTTATGTTTAAATAACTGTCAGATTGAATGTGACAGTATACTGTCATAGTGAGTTAAACCAATATTTTGTATTTGCAAACCTTACAAAAACAACTGATTCTAGTTAAATTCACATGATTTCAATATTACAATCATTTTTAGACATAATGCATGTTTGGTTTTGGAGTTATGTTTATAATTTTTTTACATTTAGTATGACAATTTTACTGTCATATTGAGTAAGAAAAAAATAACTTGTGTCTTTACAAACCCATCCATCCATCCATTTTCTACTGCTTATTCCCTTTGGGGTCGCGGGGGGCGCTGGAGCCTATCTCAGCACAATCGGGCGGAAGGCGGGGTACACCCTGGACAAGTCGCCATCTCATCGCAGTCTTTACAAACCTTACAAAATTGTTTTTTTTTTCCTGTAAAACTTAAAAAGATACATTTCTCCAGGCATTATTAACCATTTTGCATGTGTGGTTTAGGAGTTATGTTTACATAACTGTCATATTGAATGTGGCAGTTATACTGTCATTATGAGTAAAACCTATTTTTTGTTTTTTTAAACCTTACCAAAATATCTGATTCTAGTAAAACGAACATAGATTCATTGGTTTTGGAGTTATGTTAATATAACTTTCATATTTGTTATGACAGTTATATCATCATATTGAGTAAACAATTTAACTTGTATCTTTATAAACCTTACAAATTCGTGTTTTCCAGTAAAACTCACAAAGATACATTTCTCCAGGCATTATTAACCATTTTGCATGTGTGGTATAGGAGTTATGTTTACATAACTGTCATATTAAATGTGGCAGTTATACTGTCATTATGAGTAAAACCTATTTTTTGTTTTTGTAAACCTTACCAAAATACCTGATTCTAGTAAAACGAACATAGATTCATTGGTTTTGGAGTTATGTTAATATAACTTGCATATTTAGTATGACAGTTATACCATCATATTGAGTAAAAAAAACCTAATTTGTATCTTTACAAATCTTACAAAATATTGTTTTCCAGTAAAATTCACAAATATACATTTCTCTAGGCATTATTAGTCATTTTGTATTTGTGTTTTAGGAGTTATGTTTAATTAACTGTCATATTGAGTGTAGCAGTTATATTGTCACTATGAGTAAAACCTAATTTTTGTATTCGTAAACCTTACCAAAATACCTGAATCTGATAAAACTCACATATATTCAATATTACAGGCATTTTTAGATGGATTGCATATTTGGTTTTGGAATTATGTTTATATCCATCCATCCATCCATTTTCTACCGCTTATTCCCTTTGGGGTCGCCAGCTACAATCGGGCGGAAGTCGGGGTACACCCTGGACAAGTTGCCACCTCATCGCAGTCTTTACAATCCTTACAAAATTGTTTTTTTTTTCCTGTAAAACTGAAAAAGATACATTTCTCCAGGCATTATTAACCATTTTGCATGTGTGGTTTAGGAGTTATGTTAATTTAACTTTCATATTTAGTATGACAGTTATATCATCATATTCGTTTTTTCCAGTAAAACTCACAAAGATACATTGCTGCAGAAATTATTAGCCATTTTGCATTTGTGGTTTAGGAATTATGTTTAAATACCTGTCATGTTAAATGTGGCAGTTATATTGTCATTATGAGTAAAACCTATTTTTTGTATTTGTAAACCTTACCAAAATACCTGATTCTCGTAAAACTCACATTCAATATTACAGGCATTTTTAGACGGATTGCAAGTTTGGTTTTAGAGTTATGTGTATATAAATGTCATATTTAGAATGACAGTTATACTGTCAAATTGAGTAAAAAATAACAAACTTGTAATTTTACAAACCTTACAAAATATTTCTTTCCAGTAAAATTCACAGAGATACATTTTTCCAGACATTATTAGTCATTTTGCATGTGTGGTTTAGGAGTTATGTTTAAATAGCTGTCAGATTGAATGTGACAGTATACTGTCATAGTGAGTAAAACCGATATTTTGTATTAGCAAAACTTACAAAAACAACTGACTCTAGTAAAACTCACATGGATACAATATTACAGGCATTTTTAGACATAATGCATGTTTGGTTTTGGAGTTATGTTTGTACTACTTTTACATTTAGTGTGACAGTTATACTGTCCATCCATCCATCCATTTTCTACCGCTTATTCCCTTCGGGGTCGAGGGGGGCGCTGGAGCCTATCTCAGCTACAATCGGGCGGAAGGCGGCGTACACCCTGGAAAAGTCGCCACCTCATCATATTATGTAAAAAAAACTAAATTGTTTCTATACATACCTTACAAAATATGTTTTTCCAGTCATCTCACAAAGATACATTTCTCCAGGCATTATAGCCATTTTGCATGTGTGGTTTGGTAGTTATGTTTAAATAACTGTCAAATTGAATGTGACAGTATACTATCATGGTGAGTAAAACTAATATTTTGTAATTGCAAACCTTACTACACAAATTGATTTTAGTAAAACTCGCATGGATACAAAATTACAGGCATTTTTGAACATAATGCATGTTTGGTTTTGGTTATGTTTATATATTTTTTACATTTAGTATTACAGTTATACTGTCCTATTGAGTAAAAAAAACTAACTTGTGTCTTTATAAACCTTAAAAAAAAAATGTTTTCAGTAAAACTCACAAAGATACATTTCTCCAGGCATTATTAGCCATTAACCATGTTTGGTTTAGAGTTATGTTTAAATAACTGTCATATTGAGTGTGGCAGATATACTGTCATTATGAGTAAAACCTATTTTTTGTATTTGTAAAATTACCAAAATAACTGATTCTGATAAAACTCACATGGATAAAATATTACAGGATTTTTTAGACATAAAGCATGTTTCCATCATATTGAGTAAAAAAAACTAACTTGTGTCTATACAAACCTTACAAAATATTTTTTTTCCAGTAAAATTCAAAAAAATACATTTCTCCAGTTATTATTAGCCATTTTGCATCTGTGGTTTAGAATTTGTGTTTAAATAACAGTCAGATTGAATGTGACAGTATACTGTCATAGTGAGTAAAACCTAATTTTTGTATTTGTAAACCTTAACAAAATACCTGATTCTAGTAAAACGCACATAGATTCAATATTACAGGCATTTTTAGACGGATTGCATGTTTGGTATTGGAGTTATATTTATATAACTTTTACATTTATTATGACAGTGAATAAAAAAAACTATTTTGTGGCTTATCAAACCTTACAAAATATTGTTTTTCCTGTAAAACTCACAAAGATGCATTTCTCCAGGCATTATTAGCCATTTTGCATGTGTGGTTTAGGAGTTATGTTAACATAACCGTCATATTGAGGGTGGCAGTTATACTGTCATTATGAGTAAAACCTAATTTATGTATTTATAAACCTTACCAAAATTCCTGATTCTGGTAAAACTCACATCGATACAATATTACAGGCAGTTTAAGACGGATTGCAAGTTTGGTTGAGGAGTTTGGTTTTGGAATGATGTGTATAGTACTTTTATATTTAGTTTGACAGTAATACAATCATATTGAGTAAAAAAAAAACAACTTTTGTCTTTACAAACCTTACAAAATATTTTTTTCTAGTAAAACTCACAAAGATACATTTCTCCATGCATTATTAGCTATTTAGCAGGTTTGGTTTAGGAGTTATGTTTAAATAACTGTTATTTTGAACATGGAAGTTATACTGTCATTATGAGTAAAACCCAATTTTTGTATTTGTAAACCTTACCTGATTCTGGTAAAACTCACATATATTCAATATTACAGGCATTTTTAGACGTATCACAAGTTTAGTTTTGGAGTTATGTTTATTTAACTTTCATATTCAGTATGACATCATGACTCTCATATTAAGTAAAAAAAACTAACTTGTTTCTTTACAAAACTTATTAAAAAAAATTTTTTTCCAGGAAAACTCACAAATATAAATTTTTCCAGGCATTATTAGGCATTTTGTATTTTTGGTTTAGGAGTTACAGTATGTTTAAATAACTGTCAGATTGAATGTGACAGTATACTGTCATAGTGAGTAAAACCTAATTTTTGTATTTGTAAACCTTACCAAAAATACCTGATTCTGGTAAAAATCACATAGATACAATATTGCAGGCATTTTTAGACATAATGCATGTTTGGTTTTGGAGTTATGTTTATACAACTTTTATATTTAGTATGACAGTTATACCATCATATTGAGTAAAAAATAAATAAATAACTTGTGTCTTTATAAACCTTACAAAAAAAATTTTTCCCAGTAAAATTCACAAAGATACAGTTCTCAGGCGTAATTAGCCATGTATTACCGTCATAATGAGTAAAAAACTACTATTTGTGTTTGCAAGCCTTAAAATAGCATATGTTTCGAGTAAAACTCACAAGGATGCATTGTTTTAGGCTTTATTAGCCTATTTTGCATGTGTGGTTAGGAAGTTATGTTTAAATAACTGTCAAATTGAATGTAGCAGTTATCTGTCATTATGAAAAAAAACAATTTTTGTATTTGTAAACCTTACCAAATTACCTGATTTTGGTGTAACTCTTATAGATACAATATTTTAGGCATTTTTAGACATAATGCAGGTTCAATTTTGGAGTTATGTTTATATAACTTTCATATTTGGTATGGCAGTTATACGGTCATATTGAATTAAAAAATCTAACTTGACTCTTTGCAAAACTTACAAAAGATATTTTTTTCTAGTAAAACCAACAAAGATAGATATCTTCACGCATTATTAGACATGTTGCATGTTTGGTGTAGGAATTATGTTGAAAAACATTTTTATTGCTTATTTCGCATTATCTCAGGATTTTAAGAACATTACTGTCATAAAGAGTAAAAAACTACTTTTTGTGTTTGCAAGCCTTAAAATGTTTCGAGTAAAACTGACATGGATGCATTGTTTTAGGCTTTATTAGCCTATTTTGCATGTTAGAAGTTATGTTTAAATAACTGTCAAATTGAATGTAGCAGTTATCTGTCATTATGAGTAAACCCCTAATTTATGTAATTGTACACCATACCAAATAAACTGATTCTTGTAAAACTCACATAGATACAATATTTTAGGCATTTTTAGACACAATTCATGTTTAGTTTTGGAGTTATATTTATATAACTTGCATATTTGGTATGACAGTTATACTTTCATATTGAATTAAAAAAACTAACTTGCCTCTTTGCAAAACTTACAAAAGATAATTTTCTAGTAAAACTAACAAAGATACATGTCTTCAGGTATTATTAGACATGTTGCATCTTTGATGTAGGAATTATGTTGAAAAACATTTGTATTGCTTATTTCGCATTATCTCAGGATTTTAAGAACATTACTGTCAAAATGAGTAAAAAAACTACTTTTTGTGTTTGCAAGCCTTAAAATAGCAAATGTTTCGAGTAAAACTCACAAGGATGCATTGTTTAAGGCTTTATTAACCTATTTGCATGTGTGATTAGGAAGTTATGTTTAAATAACAGTCAAATTGAATGTAGCAGTTATACTGTCATTATGAAAAAAAAAAATTTTTGTATTTGTAAACCTCACCAAATTTCCTGATTCTGGTAAAACTCCAATAGATACAATATTACAGACATTTTTAGACATAATGCATGTTCAGTTTTGGAGTTATGTTTATTAGCTTTCATATTTGGTATGACAGTTATACTCTCATATTGAATTAAAAAAACTTATTTGCCTCTTGCAAAATTTACAAAAGATAATTTTTCTAGTAAAACTAACAAAGATACATATCTTCAGGTATTATTAGACATGTTGCATGTTTGGTGTAAGAATTATGTTGAAAAACTTTTTTATTGCTTATTTCGCATTATCTCAGGATGTTAAGAACATTACTGTCATAACGAGCAAAAAACTACTTTTTGTGTTTGCAAACCTTAAAATAGCAAATGTTTCGAGTAAAACACACAAGGATGCATTGTTTTAGACTTTATTGACCTATTTACATGTGTGATTAGGAAGTTATGTTTAAATAACAGTCACATTGAATGTAACAGTTATACTGTCATTATGGGAAAAAAAACATTTTTGTATTTGAAAACCTTACCAAGTTACATGATTCTGGTGTAACTCACATTTATGCAATATTTTAGGCATTTTTAGACATAATGCATGTTCAATTATGGAATTATGTTTATATATATTTCATATTTGGTATGACAGTTATACTGTCATATTAAATTAAAAAAACTGACTTGCCTCTTTGCAAAACTTACAAAATATAATTTTCTAGTAAAACTAACTAAGATACATATCTTCACGTATTATTAGACATGTTGCATGTTTGGCGTAGGAATTATGTTGAAAAACATTTTTATTGCTTATTTCGCATTATCTCAGGATTTAAAGAACAATATTGTCATAATGAGTAAAAAACTACTTTTTGTGTTTGCAAGCCTTAAAATAGCATATGTTTAGAGTAAAACTCACATGGATGCATTGTTTTAGGCTTTATTAGCCTATTTTGCATGTGTGGTTAGAAGTTATGTTTAAATAACTGTCAAATTGAATGTAGCAGTATACTGTCATTATGAAAAAAAACAATTTTTGTATTTGTAAACCTTACCAAATTACATGATTTTGGTGTAACTCACATATATACAATATTTTAGGCATTTTTAGACATAATGCATGTTTAGTTTTGGAGTTATGTTTATATAACTTTCATATTTGGTATGACAGCTATACTTTCATATTGAATTAAAAAAACGAACTTGCCTCTTTGCAAAACTAACAAAAGGTAATTTTCTAGTAAAACTAACAAAGATACATGTCTTCAGGCATTATTAGACATGTTGCATGTTTGGTGAAGGAATTATGTTGAAAAACTTTTTTATTGCTTATTTCGCATTATCTCACGATTTTAAGAACATTACTGTCATAATGAGCAAAAAAACTACTTTTTGTGTTTGCAAACCTTAAGATAGCAAATGTTTCGAGTAAAACACACAAGGATGCATTGTTTTCAACTTTATTGACCTATTTACAAGTGTGATTAGGAAGTTATGTTTAAATAACAGTCAAATTGAATGTAACAGTTATACTGTCATTATGAAAAAACATTTTTTTTGTATTTGTAAACCTTACCAAATTACCTGATTCTGGTGAAACTCACATAGATACAATATTACAGGCATTTGTGGACATAATGCATGTTCATTTTTGGAGTTATGTTTAAATAACTTTTACATTTAGTGTGACAGTCAGACTGTTATATTGAATTAAAAAAACAAACTTGCGTCGTTGCAAAACTTACAAAATATACATTTTCTAGTAAAACTAACAAAGATACATGTTTTCAGGCATTATTAGACATGTTGCATGTTTGGTGTAGGAATTATGTTGAAAAACATTTTTATTGCTTTTTTCGCATTATCTCAGGATTTTAAGAACATTACTGTCATATTCAATCTGACTATTATTTAAACATAACTCCTAAACCATGCAAGCAAAATGTCAAATAATGCCTGGAGAAATGTATCTTTGCAAGTTTTACAGTAAAAAAATAGTTTTTTAAGGTTTGTAAAGACACAAGTTATCTTTTGTTTTACTCAATATGAAACTGTCATACTAAATATGAAAGTTGAATAATTATAACACCAAAACCAAACTTGCAATCTGTCTAAAATGCCTGTAACAATGAATATATGCGAGTTTTACCAGAATCAGTTATTTTGGTAAGGTTTACAAATACAAAAAATAGGTTTTACTCATCATGACAGTATAACTGCCACACTCAATATGACAGTTTTTTAAACATAACTCCTAAACAAAACATGATAAATGGCTAATTATACCTGGAGAAATGTATCTTTGTGAGTTTTACTGGAAAAAAAAAAAAAGTAAGGTTTATAAAGACACAAGTTATTTTTTTTACTCAATATAATGATATAACTGTCATACTAAATATGAAAGTTGTATAAACATAACTCCAAAACCAAACATGCATTATGTCTAAAAATGCCTGTATTTTTGTATCCATGCGAGTTTTAGTAAAATCAATTGTTGTAGTAAGGTTTGCAATTACAAAATATTGGTTTTACTCACCATGATAGTATACTGTCACATTCAATTTGACAGTTACTTAAACATAACTACCAAACCACACATGCAAAATGGCTATAATGCCTGGAGAAATGTATCTTTGTGAGATTACTGGAAAAACATATTTTGTAAGGTTTGTAAAGAAACAATTTAGTTTTTTTTTTTTAATTTAGATTGACTTTTCCAGGGTGTACCCCGCCTTCCGCCCGATTGTAGCTGAGATAGGCTCCAGCGCCCCCTGCGACACCAAACGGAGTAAGTGGTAGAAAATGGATGGATGGATGGGTTTGTAAAGACACAAGTTATTTTTTTCTTACTCAATATGACAGTAAAATTGTCATACTAAATGTAAAGAAATTATAAACCTAACTCCAAAACCAAACATGCATTATGTCTAAATATGCCTGTAATATTGTAATCATGTGAGTTTAACTAGAATCAGTTGTTTTTGTAAGGTTTGCAAATACAAAATATTGGTTTAACTCACTATGACAGTATACTGTCACATTCAATCTGACAGTTATTTAAACATAACTCCTGAACCAAACATGTTTTATGTCTAAAAATTCCTGTAATATTGTATCTATATGAGTTTTACCAGAATCAGGTATTTTGGTAAGGTTTACAAATACAAAATATAGGTTTTACTCATAATGACAATATATCTGCCACACTCAACATGACAGTTACTTAAACATAATTCCTAAACCAAACATGATACATGGCTAATAATGCCTGGAGAAATGTATCTTTGTGATTTTCACTAAAAAAAAATATTTTTTAAGGTTTGTTAAGACAAAAGTTAGTTTTTTTCCTCAATATGATGTCATACTAAAAATGAAAGTTATAAAAACATAATTCCAAAACCAAACTCCTAAACCAAACTTGCAATATGTCTTAAACTGCCTGTAATATTGAATCTATGTGAGTTTTACCAGAATCAGGTATTTTGGTAAGGTTTACAAATACAAAAATTTGGTTTTACTCATAATGACCGTATAAATGCCATATTCAAAATAACAGTTTTTTAAACATAACTCCTAAACCAAACATGCTAAATGGCTAACAATGCCTGGAGAAATGTATCTTTGTGAGTTTTACTAGAAAAAAAATATTTTGTAAGGTTTGTAAAGAAAAAAGTTTGTTTTTTTTACTCAATATGATGGTATAACTGTCAAACTAAATATAAAAGTAATAATAAACATAATTCCAAAACCAAACTCCTAAACCAAACTTGCAATCCGTCTTAAACTGCTTGTAATATTGAATGTATATGAGTTTTACCAGAATCAGGTATTTTGGTAAGGTTTACAAATACAAAATTTGGGGTTTACTCATAATGACAGTATAACTGCATTAATTGATATGACAGTTATTTAAACATAACTCCTAAACCAAACATGATAATTGGCTAATAATGGCTGGAAAAATGTATATAAACATAACTCCAAAACCAAACATGCAATCCGTCTAAAATGCCTGTAATATTGAATCTATGTGAGTTTTACTAGAATCAGGTATTTTGTTAAGGTTTACAAATACAAAAAATAGGTTTTACTCATTATGACAGTATACTGTCACATTCAATCTGACTGTTATTTAAACACAAATTCTAAACCACAGATGCAAAATGGCTAATAATAACTGGAAAAATGTATTTTTGTGAGTTTTACTGGAAACAAAATATTTTGTAAGGTTTGTATAGACACAAGTTAGTTTTTTTTACTCAATCTGATGCAAACATGCTTTATGTCTAAAAAAATCCTGTAATATTTTATCCATGTGAGTTTTATCAGAATCAGTTATTTTGGTAATTTTACAAATACAAAAAATAGGTTTTACTCATAATGACAGTATATCTGCCACACTCAATATGACAGTTATTTAAACATAACTCTAAACCAAACATGGTTAATGGCTAATAATGCCTGGAGAAATGTATCTTTGTGAGTTTTACTGGAAAACAATTTTTTTTTAAGGTTTATAAAGACACAAGTTAGTTTTTTTTTACTCAATATGACAGTATAACTGTAATACTAAATGTAAAAAATATATAAACATAACTCCAAAACCAAACATGTATTATGTTTAAAAATGCCTGTAATTTTGTATCCATGCGAGTTTTAGTAAAATCAATTAAATGGGTTGTACTTGTATAGCGCTTTTCTACCTTCAAGGTACTCAAAGCGCTTTGACACTACTTCCACATTTACCCATTCACACACACATTCACACACTGATGGAGGGAGCTGCCATGCAAGGCGCTAACCAGCACCCATCAGGAGCAAGGGTGAAGTGTCTTGCTCAGGACACAACGGACATGACGAGGTTGGTACTAGGTGGGGATTGAACCAGGGACCCTTGGGCCGCGCACGGCCATTCTTCCACCGCGCCACGCCGTCGTAGTAAGGTTTGCAATTACAAAATATTGGTTTTACTCACCATGATAGTATACTGTCACATTCAATTTGACAGTTATTTAAACATAACTACCAAACCACACATGCAAAATGGCTATAATGCCTGGAGAAATGTATCTTTGTGAGATTACTGGAAAAACATATTTTGTAAGGTTTGTAAAGAAACAATTTAGTTTTTTTTACTTAATATGATGAGATGGCGACTTTTCCAGGGTGTACTCCGCCTTCCGCCCGATTGTAGCTGAGATAGGCTCCAGCGCCCCCCGCGACCCCGAAGGGAATAAGCCGTAGAAAATGGATGGATGGATGGACAGTATAACTGTCATACTAAATGTAAAAGTAGTATAAACATAACTCCAAAACCAAACATGCATTATGTCTAAAAATAACTGTAATATTGTATCCATGTGAGTTTTCCTAGAATCAGTTGTTTTTGTAAGTTTTGTCATAGTGGTTTTACTCACTATGACATAGTGGTTTTACTCACTATGACAGTATACTGTCACATTCAATCTGACAGCTATTTAAACATAACTCCTAAACCACACATGAAAATGACTAATAATGCCTGGAAAAATGTATCTTTGTGAATTTTACTAGAAACAAATATTTTGTAAGGTTTGTAAAATTACAAGTTTGTTAATTTTTACTCAATTTGATAGTATAACTGTCATACTAAATATGAAAGTTATATACACATAACTCTAAAACCAAACTTGCAATCCGTCTAAAAATGCCTGTAATATTGAATCTATGTGAGTTTTACCAAAATCAGGTATTTTGGTAAGGTTTACAAATACAAAAATTAGGTTGTACTCATAATGACAGTATAACTGCCACACTCAATATGACAGTTTTTTAAACATAACTCCTAAAAAACAAATGCAAAATGACTAACAATGCCTGGAAATATGTATCTTTGTGAATTTTAATGAAAAAAAATTTTTTGTAAGGTTTGTAAAGACACAAATTATTTTTTTTTACTTAATATGATGGTATAACTGTCATAATAAATATGAAAGTTATATAAACATAACTCCAAAACCAGACATGTTTTATGTCTAAAAATTCCTGTAATATTGTATCTATGTGAGTTTTACCCGAATCAGGTATTTTGGTAAGGTTTACAAATACAAAAAATAAGTTTTACTCATAATGACAATATAACTGCCACATTTAACATGACAGGTATTTAAACATAATTCCTAAACCAAACATGATAAATGGCTAATAATGCCTGGAGAAATGTATCTTTGTGAGTTTTACAGGAAAAAAAAATAATTTGTAAGGTTTAGAAAGACACAAGGTAATTTTGTTTTACTCAATATGATGGTATAACCGTCCTACTAAATATGAAAGTTATTTAAACATAACTCCAAAAACAAACATGAATTTTGTCTAAAAATACCTGTAATATTGTATCTATGTGAGTTTTACCAAGATCAGGTATTTTGGTAAGGTTTACAAATACAAAAATTAGGTTTTACTCACTATGACAGTATACTGTCACATTCAATCTGACAGATATGTAAACATAACTCCTAAACTACACATGCAAAATGGCTAATAATGCCTGGAGAAATGTATCTTTGTGAGTTTTACTAGGACAAATATTTTGTAAGGTTTGTAAAGACACACGTTAGTTTTTTTTTACTCAATATGACAGTATAACTGTCATACTACATGCAAAAAATATATAAACATGACTCCAAAACAAAACTTGCAATCCGTGTAAAAATAACTGTAATATTGAATCTATGTGAGTTTTACCAAAATGAGGTATTTTGGTAAGGTTGACAAATTTAAAAAAAGGTTTTACTGATAGTGACATTATAAGTGCAACACTCAATATGACAGTTATTTAAACATAACTCATAAACGACACATGAAAATGGCTATTAAACCTGGAGAAATGTATCTTTGTTAGTTTTACTAGAGTAATGATCTTTTTTAAGGTTTGCAAAGACACAAGTTTTTTTACTCAATATGACGGTATAACTGTCAAACTAAATAAAAAAGTTATAGAAACATAACTCCAAAACCAAACTCAAAAACCAAACATGCAATCATTTTAAAAATGCCTGTAATATTAAATATATGTGAATTTTATCAGAATCAGGTATTTTGGTAAGGTTTAAAATACCAAAATGAGGTTTTACTCATAATGACAGTATAACTGCCACGCTCAATATGACAGTTATTTAAACATAACTCCTAAAACACACATGTAAAAAGACTAATAATGCGTGGAAAAATGTATCTTTGTGATTTTTACTGGAAAAAAATATTTTGTAAGGTTTGTAAAGATACTGTTTGTTTTTTTTAACTCAATATGATGGTATAACTGTCATACTGAAATATGAAAGTTTTATAAACATAACTCCAAAACCAAACTTGCAATTCGTAAAAAAATGGCTGTAATATTGAATATATGTGATTTTTCCAGAATCAGGTATTTTGGTAAGGAATACAAATACAAAAATTAAGTTTTACTCATAATGACGGATAACCGCCACATTTTTTTGAACATAACTCCTAAACAAAACATGCTAAATGGTTAATAATGCCTGGAGAAATGTATCTTTGTGAGTTTTACAGAGAACAAATTTGTAAGGTTTGTAAAGACACAAGTTAGTTTTTTCTAACTCAAAAAGACAGTATAACTGTCATAATAAATGGATCAGTTATATAAACATAACTCCAAAACCAAACTTGCATTATGTCTAAAAATGCCTGAAATGATGTATCAATGTGAGTTTTACTAGAATCAGTTGTTTTTGTAAGTTTTGCAAATACAAAATATTGGTTTTACTCACTATATACTGTCACTTTCGATCCGACAGTTATTTAAACATAACTCCTAAACCACACATTCAAAATGACTAATAATGCCTGGAGAAATGTATCTCTATGAATTTTTCTGGAAAAAAATATTTTGTAAGGTTTGTTATAACACAAGTTAGTTTTTTTTTTACTCAATATGACAGCAGTATACTGTCATAGCGTGTAAAACAAATATTTTGTATTTGCAAACCTTACCAAATTACCTGATTCTGGTAAAACTCACATAGATACAACATTTTAGGCATAATGCATGTTCATTTTTGGAGTTATGTTTATATAACTTTTACATTTAGTTTGACAGTTATACTGTTATATTGAATTAAAAAAACTTGCTTCGTTGCAAAACTTACAAAATATACATTTTCTAGTAAAACTAACAAAGATACATGTCTTCAGTCATTATTAGACATGTTGCATGTTTGGTGTAGGAACTATGTTGAAAAATATTTGTATTGCTTTTTTCGCATTATCTCAGGATTTTAAGAACATTACTGGCATATTGAGTAAAAAACTACTATGACAGTATACTGTCACATTCAATCTGACTGTTATTTAAACATAACTCCTAAACCATGCAAGCAAAATGTCAAATAATGCTTGGAGAAATGTATCTTTGTGTATTAAGGTTTATAAAGACACAAGTTATTTTTTTTAATTTAATATGATGGTATAACTGTCATACTAAATATGAAAGTTTTATAAACATAACTCCAAAACCAAAATGCATTTTGTCTAAAAATGCCTGTAATATTGTATCTATGTGAGTTTTACCAGAATCAGGTATTTTGGTAAGGTTTACATATACACAAACTTGGTTTTACTCATAATAACAGTATAACTGCCACATTTAATATGACAGTTATGTAAACATAACTCCTATACCACACATGCAAAATGGTTAAAAATGCCTGGAAAAATGTATCTTTTTAAGTTTTACAGGAAAAAAAAAATATTTTGTAAGGTTTGTAAAGACTGCCATGAGGTGGCGACTTGTCCATGGTGTACCCCGCCTTCTGCCCGTTTGTAGCTGAGATAGGTTCCAGCGCCCCCCGCGACCCCAAAGGGAATAAGCGGTAGAAATGGATGGATGGATGGGTTTGTAAAGACACAAGTTATTTTTTTCTTACTCAATATGACAGTATAACTGTCATACTAAATGTAAAAAAATTATAAACATAACTCCAAAAACAAACATGCATTATATCTAAAAATGCCTGTAATATTGTATTCATGTGAGTTTAACTAGAATCAGTTGAATTTGTAAGGTTTGTAAATACAAAATATTGGTTTTACTCACTATGACAGTATACTGTCACATTCAATCTGACAGTTCTTTAAACATAACTCCTAAACCAAACATGTTTTATGTCCAAAAATTCCTGTAACTGGAGAAATGTATCTCTGTGAATTTTTCTGGTAAAAAAATATTTTTTAAATTTTGTAAAAACACAAGTTAGAATTTTTTTACTCAATATGACAGTTTAACTGTCATACTAAATATGAAAGTTAAATAGACAAAACTCCAAAACCAAACTTGCAGTCCGTCTAAAAATGCCTGTAATATTGAATCTATGTGAGTTTTACCAGAATCAGGTATTTTAGTAAGGTTTACAAATACACAAATTATGTTTTACTCATAATTACAGTATATCCGCCACATTCAAAATGACAGTTATTTAAACATAACTCCGAAACCAAACATGCTAAATGGCTAATAATGCCTAGAGAAAGGAATCTGTGTGACTTTTACTGAAAAAAAAGAATTTGTAAGGTTTATAAAGACACAAGTTAGTTTTTTTTACTCAATATGATGGTATAACTGTCATACTAAATATAAAAGTTATATAAACATAACTCCAAAACCAAACATGCATTTTGTCTGAAAATTATTGTTATATTGTATCTATGTGAGTTTAACCAGAATCAGGTATTTTGGTAAAGTTTACATATACAAAAATGAGGTTTTACTCATAATGACAGTATAACTGCCTCATTCAAAATGACAGTTATGTAAACATAACTCCTAAACCACTCATGCAAAATGGTTATTAATGCCTGAATTTTTTTATTTTTTTTTTACTCAATATGACAGTAATACTGTCATACTAAATGTGAAAGTTATATAAATATAACTCCAAAACCAAACATGCATTATGTCTAAAAATGTCTGTAATATTGTATCCATGTGAGTTTTACTAGAATAAATTGTTTTTGTAAGTTTTGCAAGTACAAAATACTGGTTTTACTGACAATGACAGTATACCGTCACATTCAATCTGACAGTTATTTAAACATAACTCCTAAACCACACATGCAAATTGGTTAATAATGCCTGGAGAAATGTATCTTTGTGAGTTTTACTGGGAAAAAAAAATATTTTGTAAGGTTTGTAAAGACACAAGTTAGTTCTTTTTTACTTAGTATGACAATATAAATGTCATACTTGTGTGTGAATGGGTAAATGTGGAAGTAGTGTCAAAGCGCTTTGAGTACCTTGAAGGTAGAAAAGCGCTATACAAGTACAACCCATTTATCATTATCATCTATATAAACATAACTCCAAAACCAAACATGCAATCCGTCTAAAAATGCCTGCAATATTGAATCTTTGTGAGTTTTATTAGAATCAGGTATTTTGGTAAGGTTTACAAATACAAAAATTAGGTTTTACTCATAATGACGGATAACTGCCACATTCAAAATGACAGTTATTTAAACATAACTTCCTAACCACACATGCAAAATTGCTAATAATGCCTAAAACAATGCATCTTTGTGAGTTTTACTCGAACATATGCTTTTTTAAGGTTTGCAATTACAAAAAGTAGTTGTTTACTCAATATGACAGCAATGTTCTTAAAATCCTCTAATAATGCGGAAAAAGCAATACAAATGTTTTTCAACATAATTCCTAAACCAAACATGCAAAATTTCTAATAAAGCCTGTAGACATGTGTCTTTGTTAGTTTTACTAGGAAACATATATTTTGTAAGGTTTGCAAAATTGCAAGTTAGTTTTTTTAATTCAATATGACTGTATAACTTTCATACTAAATATGAAAGTTACATAATTCCAAAAATAAACATGCATTATGTTTAAAAATGCCTAAAATATTGTATCTATGTGAGTTTCACCAGAATCAGGTAATTTGGTAAGGTTTACAAATACAAAAATTAGGTTTTACTCATAATGACAGTATAACTTCTCTAATCAATTTGACATTTATTTAAACATAACTTCCTAACCACACATGCAAAAAGGCTAATAAAGCCTAAAACAATGCATCCTTGTGAGTTTTACTCGAAATATATGCTTTTTTAAGGTTTGCAATTACAAAAAGTAGTTGTTTTGCTCAATATGACAGTGATGTTTTTAAAATCCTGATATAATGCGAAAAAGAGCAATAAAATAGTTTTTCAACATAATTCCTAAACCAAACATGCATTATGTCGTAAAATGCCTATAATTTTGTATCCAAGTGAGTTTTAGTAGAATCATTTGTTTTTGTAAGTTTTGCAAATACAACATTTTGTTTTTACTCACTATGACAGTATACTGTCACATTCAATCTGACTGTTATTTAAACATAACACCTAAACCACAGATGCAAAATGGTTAATAATGCCTGGAGAAATGTATTTTTGTGAGTTTTACTGGAAAAAAAAAATATTTTGTAAGGTTTGTTTGGACACAAGTTACTTTTTTTACTCAATATGAGGGTATAACTGTCTTACTAAATTTGAAAGTTATATAAACATAACTTCAAAACCAAACAAACAATCCGTCTAAAAATGCCTGTAATATTGAATCTATGTGAGTTTTACCAGAATCAGGTATTTTGGTAAGGTTTACAAATACAAAAATTAGGTTGTACTCATAATGACAGTATAACTGCCACACTCAATATGATAGTTTTTTAAACATAACTCCTAAAAAACAAATGCAAAATGACTAACAATGCCTGGAAATATGTATCTTTGTGAATTTTAATGAAAAAAAAAAATTTTGTAAGGTTTGTAAAGACACAAATTATTTTTTTTTACTTAATATGATGGTATAACTGTCATAATAAATATGAAAGTTATATAAACATAACTCCAAAACCAGACATGTTTTATGTCTAAAAATTCCTGTAATATTGTATCTATGTGAGTTTTACCCGAGTCAGGTATTTTGGTAAGGTTTACAAATACAAAAAATAAGTTTTACTCATAATGACAATATAACTGCCACATTTAACATGACAGGTATTTAAACATAATTCCTAAACCAAACATGATAAATGGCTAATAATGCCTGGAGAAATGTATCTTTGTGAGTTTTACAGGAAAAAAAAATAATTTGTAAGGTTTAGAAAGACACAAGGTAATTTTGTTTTACTCAATATGATGGTATAACCGTCCTACTAAATATGAAAGTTATTTAAACATAACTCCAAAAACAAACATGAATTTTGTCTAAAAATACCTGTAATATTGTATCTATGTGAGTTTTACCAAGATCAGGTATTTTGGTAAGGTTTACAAATACAAAAATTAGGTTTTACTCACTATGACAGTATACTGTCACATTCAATCTGACAGATATGTAAACATAACTCCTAAACTACACATGCAAAATGGCTAATAATGCCTGGAGAAATGTATCTTTGTGAGTTTTACTAGGACAAATATTTTGTAAGGTTTGTAAAGACACACGTTAGTTTTTTTTTACTCAATATGACAGTATAACTGTCATACTACATGCAAAAAATATATAAACATGACTCCAAAACCAAACTTGCAATCCGTCTAAAAATAACTGTAATATTGAATCTATGTGAGTTTTACCAAAATGAGGTATTTTGGTAAGGTTGACAAATTAAAAAAAAAGGTTTTACTGATAGTGACATTATAAGTGCAACACTCAATATGACAGTTATTTAAACATAACTCATAAACGACACATGAAAATGGCTATTAAACCTGGAGAAATGTATCTTTGTTAGTTTTACTAGAGTAATGATCTTTTTTAAGGTTTGCAAAGACACAAGTTTTTTTACTCAATATGACGGTATAACTGTCAAACTAAATAAAAAAGTTATAGAAACATAACTCCAAAACCAAACTCAAAAACCAAACATGCAATCATTTTAAAAATGCCTGTAATATTAAATATATGTGAATTTTATCAGAATCAGGTATTTTGGTAAGGTTTAAAATACCAAAATGAGGTTTTACTCATAATGACAGTATAACTGCCACGCTCAATATGACAGTTATTTAAACATAACTCCTAAAACACACATGTAAAAAGACTAATAATGCGTGGAAAAATGTATCTTTGTGATTTTTACTGGAAAAAAATATTTTGTAAGGTTTGTAAAGATACTGTTTGTTTTTTTTAACTCAATATGATGGTATAACTGTCATACTGAAATATGAAAGTTTTATAAACATAACTCCAAAACCAAACTTGCAATTCGTAAAAAAATGGCTGTAATATTGAATATATGTGATTTTTCCAGAATCAGGTATTTTGGTAAGGAATACAAATACAAAAATTAAGTTTTACTCATAATGACGGATAACCGCCACATTTTTTTGAACATAACTCCTAAACAAAACATGCTAAATGGTTAATAATGCCTGGAGAAATGTATCTTTGTGAGTTTTACAGAGAACAAATTTGTAAGGTTTGTAAAGACACAAGTTAGTTTTTTCTAACTCAAAAAGACAGTATAACTGTCATAATAAATGGATCAGTTATATAAACATAACTCCAAAACCAAACTTGCATTATGTCTAAAAATGCCTGAAATGATGTATCAATGTGAGTTTTACTAGAATCAGTTGTTTTTGTAAGTTTTGCAAATACAAAATATTGGTTTTACTCACTATATACTGTCACTTTCGATCCGACAGTTATTTAAACATAACTCCTAAACCACACATTCAAAATGACTAATAATGCCTGGAGAAATGTATCTCTATGAATTTTTCTGGAAAAAAATATTTTGTAAGGTTTGTTATAACACAAGTTAGTTTTTTTTTTACTCAATATGACAGCAGTATACTGTCATAGCGTGTAAAACAAATATTTTGTATTTGCAAACCTTACCAAATTACCTGATTCTGGTAAAACTCACATAGATACAACATTTTAGGCATAATGCATGTTCATTTTTGGAGTTATGTTTATATAACTTTTACATTTAGTTTGACAGTTATACTGTTATATTGAATTAAAAAAACTTGCTTCGTTGCAAAACTTACAAAATATACATTTTCTAGTAAAACTAACAAAGATACATGTCTTCAGTCATTATTAGACATGTTGCATGTTTGGTGTAGGAACTATGTTGAAAAATATTTGTATTGCTTTTTTCGCATTATCTCAGGATTTTAAGAACATTACTGGCATATTGAGTAAAAAACTACTATGACAGTATACTGTCACATTCAATCTGACTGTTATTTAAACATAACTCCTAAACCATGCAAGCAAAATGTCAAATAATGCTTGGAGAAATGTATCTTTGTGTATTAAGGTTTATAAAGACACAAGTTATTTTTTTTAATTTAATATGATGGTATAACTGTCATACTAAATATGAAAGTTTTATAAACATAACTCCAAAACCAAAATGCTTTTTGTCTAAAAATGCCTGTAATATTGTATCTATGTGAGTTTTACCAGAATCAGGTATTTTGGTAAGGTTTACATATACACAAACTTGGTTTTACTCATAATAACAGTATAACTGCCACATTTAATATGACAGTTATGTAAACATAACTCCTATACCACACATGCAAAATGGTTAAAAATGCCTGGAAAAATGTATCTTTTTAAGTTTTACAGGAAAAAAAAAATATTTTGTAAGGTTTGTAAAGACTGCCATGAGGTGGCGACTTGTCCATGGTGTACCCCGCCTTCTGCCCGTTTGTAGCTGAGATAGGTTCCAGCGCCCCCCGCGACCCCAAAGGGAATAAGCGGTAGAAATGGATGGATGGATGGGTTTGTAAAGACACAAGTTATTTTTTTCTTACTCAATATGACAGTATAACTGTCATACTAAATGTAAAAAAATTATAAACATAACTCCAAAAACAAACATGCATTATATCTAAAAATGCCTGTAATATTGTATTCATGTGAGTTTAACTAGAATCAGTTGAATTTGTAAGGTTTGTAAATACAAAATATTGGTTTTACTCACTATGACAGTATACTGTCACATTCAATCTGACAGTTCTTTAAACATAACTCCTAAACCAAACATGTTTTATGTCCCAAAATTCCTGTAACTGGAGAAATGTATTTCTGTGAATTTTTCTGGTAAAAAAATATTTTTTAAATTTTGTAAAAACACAAGTTAGAATTTTTTTACTCAATATGACAGTTTAACTGTCATACTAAATATGAAAGTTAAATAGACAAAACTCCAAAACCAAACTTGCAGTCCGTCTAAAAATGCCTGTAATATTGAATCTATGTGAGTTTTACCAGAATCAGGTATTTTGGTAAGGTTTACAAATACACAAATTATGTTTTACTCATAATGACAGTATATCCGCCACATTCAAAATGACAGTTATTTAAACATAACTCCGAAAACAAACATGAATTTTGTCTAAAAATACCTGTAATATTGTATCTATGTGAGTTTTACCAAGATCAGGTATTTTGGTAAGGTTTACAAATACAAAAATTAGGTTTTACTCACTATGACAGTATACTGTCACATTCAATCTGACAGATATGTAAACATAACTCCTAAACTACACATGCAAAATGGCTAATAATGCCTGGAGAAATGTATCTTTGTGAGTTTTACTAGGACAAATATTTTGTAAGGTTTGTAAAGACACACGTTAGTTTTTTTTTACTCAATATGACAGTATAACTGTCATACTACATGCAAAAAATATATAAACATGACTCCAAAACCAAACTTGCAATCCGTCTAAAAATAACTGTAATATTGAATCTATGTGAGTTTTACCAAAATGAGGTATTTTGGTAAGGTTGACAAATTTAAAAAAAAGGTTTTACTGATAGTGACATTATAAGTGCAACACTCAATATGACAGTTATTTAAACATAACTCATAAACGACACATGAAAATGGCTATTAAACCTGGAGAAATGTATCTTTGTTAGTTTTACTAGAGTAATGATCTTTTTTAAGGTTTGCAAAGACACAAGTTTTTTTACTCAATATGACGGTATAACTGTCAAACTAAATAAAAAAGTTATAGAAACATAACTCCAAAACCAAACTCAAAAACCAAACATGCAATCATTTTAAAAATGCCTGTAATATTAAATATATGTGAATTTTATCAGAATCAGGTATTTTGGTAAGGTTTAAAATACCAAAATGAGGTTTTACTCATAATGACAGTATAACTGCCACGCTCAATATGACAGTTATTTAAACATAACTCCTAAAACACACATGTAAAAAGACTAATAATGCGTGGAAAAATGTATCTTTGTGATTTTTACTGGAAAAAAATATTTTGTAAGGTTTGTAAAGATACTGTTTGTTTTTTTTAACTCAATATGATGGTATAACTGTCATACTGAAATATGAAAGTTTTATAAACATAACTCCAAAACCAAACTTGCAATTCGTAAAAAAATGGCTGTAATATTGAATATATGTGATTTTTCCAGAATCAGGTATTTTGGTAAGGAATACAAATACAAAAATTAAGTTTTACTCATAATGACGGATAACCGCCACATTTTTTTGAACATAACTCCTAAACAAAACATGCTAAATGGTTAATAATGCCTGGAGAAATGTATCTTTGTGAGTTTTACAGAGAACAAATTTGTAAGGTTTGTAAAGACACAAGTTAGTTTTTTCTAACTCAAAAGACAGTATAACTGTCATAATAAATGGATCAGTTATATAAACATAACTCCAAAACCAAACTTGCATTATGTCTAAAAATGCCTGAAATGATGTATCAATGTGAGTTTTACTAGAATCAGTTGTTTTTGTAAGTTTTGCAAATACAAAATATTGGTTTTACTCACTATATACTGTCACTTTCGATCCGACAGTTATTTAAACATAACTCCTAAACCACACATTCAAAATGACTAATAATGCCTGGAGAAATGTATCTCTATGAATTTTTCTGGAAAAAAATATTTTGTAAGGTTTGTTATAACACAAGTTAGTTTTTTTTTTACTCAATATGACAGCAGTATACTGTCATAGCGTGTAAAACAAATATTTTGTATTTGCAAACCTTACCAAATTACCTGATTCTGGTAAAACTCACATAGATACAACATTTTAGGCATAATGCATGTTCATTTTTGGAGTTCTGTTTATATAACTTTTACATTTAGTTTGACAGTTATACTGTTATATTGAATTAAAAAAACTTGCTTCGTTGCAAAACTTACAAAATATACATTTTCTAGTAAAACTAACAAAGATACATGTCTTCAGTCATTATTAGACATGTTGCATGTTTGGTGTAGGAACTATGTTGAAAAATATTTGTATTGCTTTTTTCGCATTATCTCAGGATTTTAAGAACATTACTGGCATATTGAGTAAAAAACTACTATGACAGTATACTGTCACATTCAATCTGACTGTTATTTAAACATAACTCCTAAACCATGCAAGCAAAATGTCAAATAATGCTTGGAGAAATGTATCTTTGTGTATTAAGGTTTATAAAGACACAAGTTATTTTTTTTAATTTAATATGATGGTATAACTGTCATACTAAATATGAAAGTTTTATAAACATAACTCCAAAACCAAAATGCATTTTGTCTAAAAATGTCTGTAATATTGTATCTATGTGAGTTTTACCAGAATCAGGTATTTTGGTAAGGTTTACATATACACAAACTTGGTTTTACTCATAATAACAGTATAACTGCCACATTTAATATGACAGTTATGTAAACATAACTCCTATACCACACATGCAAAATGGTTAAAAATGCCTGGAAAAATGTATCTTTTTAAGTTTTACAGGAAAAAAAAAATATTTTGTAAGGTTTGTAAAGACTGCCACGAGGTGGCGACTTGTCCATGGTGTACCCCGCCTTCTGCCCGTTTGTAGCTGAGATAGGTTCCAGCGCCCCCCGCGACCCCAAAGGGAATAAGCGGTAGAAATGGATGGATGGATGGGTTTGTAAAGACACAAGTTATTTTTTTCTTACTCAATATGACAGTATAACTGTCATACTAAATGTAAAAAAATTATAAACATAACTCCAAAAACAAACATGCATTATATCTAAAAATGCCTGTAATATTGTATTCATGTGAGTTTAACTAGAATCAGTTGAATTTGTAAGGTTTGTAAATACAAAATATTGGTTTTACTCACTATGACAGTATACTGTCACATTCAATCTGACAGTTCTTTAAACATAACTCCTAAACCAAACATGTTTTATGTCCAAAAATTCCTGTAACTGGAGAAATGTATCTCTGTGAATTTTTCTGGTAAAAAAATATTTTTTAAATTTTGTAAAAACACAAGTTAGAATTTTTTTACTCAATATGACAGTTTAACTGTCATACTAAATATGAAAGTTAAATAGACAAAACTCCAAAACCAAACTTGCAGTCCGTCTAAAAATGCCTGTAATATTGAATCTATGTGAGTTTTACCAGAATCAGGTATTTTGGTAAGGTTTACAAATACACAAATTATGTTTTACTCATAATGACAGTATATCCGCCACATTCAAAATGACAGTTATTTAAACATAACTCCGAAACCAAACATGCTAAATGGCTAATAATGCCTAGAGAAAGGAATCTGTGTGACTTTTACTGAAAAAAAAGAATTTGTAAGGTTTATAAAGACACAAGTTAGTTTTTTTTACTCAAAATGATGGTATAACTGTCATACTAAATATAAAAGTTATATAAACATAACTCCAAAACCAAACATGCATTTTGTCTGAAAATTATTGTTATATTGTATCTATGTGAGTTTAACCAGAATCAGGTATTTTGGTAAAGTTTACATATACAAAAATGAGGTTTTACTCATAATGACAGTATAACTGCCTCATTCAAAATGACAGTTATGTAAACATAACTCCTAAACCACTCATGCAAAATGGTTATTAATGCCTGAATTTTTTTTTTTTTTTTTTTACTCAATATGACAGTAATACTGTCATACTAAATGTGAAAGTTATATAAATATAACTCCAAAACCAAACATGCATTATGTCTAAAAATGTCTGTAATATTGTATCCATGTGAGTTTTACTAGAATAAATTGTTTTTGTAAGTTTTGCAAGTACAAAATACTGGTTTTACTGACAATGACAGTATACTGTCACATTCAATCTGACAGTTATTTAAACATAACTCCTAAACCACACATGCAAATTGGTTAATAATGCCTGGAGAAATGTATCTTTGTGAGTTTTACTGGGAAAAAAAAATATTTTGTAAGGTTTGTAAAGACACAAGTTAGTTCTTTTTTACTTAGTATGACAATATAAATGTCATACTTGTGTGTGAATGGGTAAATGTGGAAGTAGTGTCAAAGCGCTTTGAGTACCTTGAAGGTAGAAAAGCGCTATACAAGTACAACCCATTTATCATTATCATCTATATAAACATAACTCCAAAACCAAACATGCAATCCGTCTAAAAATGCCTGCAATATTGAATCTTTGTGAGTTTTATTAGAATCAGGTATTTTGGTAAGGTTTACAAATACAAAAATTAGGTTTTACTCATAATGACGGATAACTGCCACATTCAAAATGACAGTTATTTAAACATAACTTCCTAACCACACATGCAAAATTGCTAATAATGCCTAAAACAATGCATCTTTGTGAGTTTTACTCGAACATATGCTTTTTTAAGGTTTGCAATTACAAAAAGTAGTTGTTTACTCAATATGACAGCAATGTTCTTAAAATCCTCTAATAATGCGGAAAAAGCAATACAAATGTTTTTCAACATAATTCCTAAACCAAACATGCAAAATTTCTAATAAAGCCTGTAGACATGTGTCTTTGTTAGTTTTACTAGGAAACATATATTTTGTAAGGTTTGCAAAATTGCAAGTTAGTTTTTTTAATTCAATATGACTGTATAACTTTCATACTAAATATGAAAGTTACATAATTCCAAAACTAAACATGCATTATGTTTAAAAATGCCTAAAATATTGTATCTATGTGAGTTTTACCAGAATCAGGTAATTTGGTAAGGTTTACAAATACAAAAATTAGGTTTTACTCATAATGACAGTATAACTTCTCTAATCAATTTGACATTTATTTAAACATAACTTCCTAACCACACATGCAAAAAGGCTAATAAAGCCTAAAACAATGCATCCTTGTGAGTTTTACTCGAAATATATGTTTGCAATTACAAAAAGTAGTTTTTTTGCTCAATATGACAGTGATGTTTTTAAAATCCTGATATAATGCGAAAAAAAGCAATAAAATAGTTTTTCAACATAATTCCTAAACCAAACATGCATTATGTCGTAAAATGCCTATAATTTTGTATCCAAGTGAGTTTTAGTAGAATCATTTGTTTTTGTAAGTTTTGCAAATACAACATTTTGGTTTTACTCACTATGACAGTATACTGTCACATTCAATCTGACTGTTATTTAAACATAACACCTAAACCACAGATGCAAAATGGCTAATAATGCCTGGAGAAATGTATTTTTGTGAGTTTTACTGGGAAAAAAAAATATTTTGTAAGGTTTGTTTGGACACAAGTTACTTTTTTTACTCAATATGAGGGTATAACTGTCTTACTAAATTTGAAAGTTATATAAACATAACTTCAAAACCAAACAAACAATCCGTCTAAAAATGCCTGTAATATTGAATCTATGTGAGTTTTACCAGAATCAGGTATTTTGGTAAGGTTTACAAATACAAAAATTAGGTTTTACTCATAATGACAGTATAACTGCCACGTTCAAAATGGCAGTTATTTAAACTTAACTCCTAAAACAAAAATGCAAAATGGCTAATAATGACTGTAGAAATGCATCTTTGTGAGTTTTACTGAAAAAAAAAAAATATTTTGTAAGGTTTGTAAAGACACAAGTTAGTTTTTTTTTACTCCATATGACAGTATAACTGTCATACTAAATGTAAAATGTATATAAACAAAACTCCAAAACCAAACAGGCATTATGTTTAAACATGCCTGTAACATTGTATTCATGTGAGTTTTACTAGAATCAGTTGTTTTTTTAAGGTTTGCAAATACAAAATATTGGTTTTACTCACTATGACAGTATGTTGTCACATTCAATCTGACCACACATACAAAATGACTAATAATGCCTGGAGAAATGTATCTTTGTGATTTTTACTGAAAAAAATATATATATATTTTGTAAGGTTTGTAAAGACACAAGTTAGTTTTTTTTACTCAATATGACAGTATAACTGTCATACTAAATATGAAAGTTATTTAAAAATAACTCCAAAACCAATCATGCATTATGTCTAAAAATGCCTGTAATATTGTATTTATGTGAGTTTTACTACAATCAGGTATTTTGGTATGGTTTACAAATACAAACATAAGGTTTTACTCATAATGACAGTATAACTGCCACACTCAATATGGCAGTTATTTAAATATAACTCCTAAACCACACATGCAAAATGGCTAATAATGCTTGGAAAAATGTATATTTGTGAGTTTTACTGCAAAAAAAAAAGTAAGGTTTGTAAAGACACAAGTTATTTTTTTTACTCACTATGACATGATAACTGTCATACTAAATGTAAAAGTTATATAAACATAACTCCAAAACCAAACATGCATCATATCTAAAAATGCCTGTAATTTTGTATCCATGTGAGTTTTACTAGAATCAGTTGTTTTTGTAAGGTTTGCAAATACAAAATATTGGTTTTACTCACTATGACAGTATACTGCTGTCATATTGAGTAAAAAAAAACAAAAACTTGTGTTATAACAAACATTACAAAATATTTTTTTCCAGAAAAATTCAAAGAGATACATTTCTCCAGGCATTATTAGTCATTTTGAATGTGTGGTTTAGGAGTTATGTTTAAATAACTGTCAGATTGAATGTGACAGTATACTGTCATAGTGATTAAACCAATATTTTGTATTTGCAAAACTTACAAAAACAACTGATTCTAGTAAAACTCACGTGGAGACATCATTTCAGGCATTTTTAGACAAAATGCATGTTTGGTTTTGGAGTTATGTTTATATAACCTTTCCATTTAGTATGACAGTTATACTGTCCTTTTAAGTTAAAAAACTTGTGTCTTTACAAACCTTACAATTTTTTTTTTCCAGTAAAACTCACAAAGATACATTTCTTCAGGCATTATTAGCCATTTAGCATGTTTTGTTTAGGAGTTATGTCATTTCGAATGTGGCAGTTATCTGTCATTATGAGTAAAACCTAATTATTTTATTTGTAATCCTTACCAAAATACCTGATTCTGGTAAAAATCACGTATATTCAATATTACAGACATTTTTAGACAGATTGCAAGATTGGTTTTGGAGTTATGTTTATATAACTTTCAAATTTAGTAAGACAGTTATACTATCATATTGAGTAAAAAAAAACTAACTTATGTCTATACAAACCTTACAAAATATTTTTTCCCGGTAAAACTCACAAAAATACATTTCTCCAGGCCTTATTAGCCATTTTGCATCTGTGGTTTAGAATTTATGTTTAAATAACAGGCAGATAGGATGTGACAGTATACTGTCATAGTGAGTAAAACCTAATTTTTGTATTTGTACACCTTACCAAAATTCCTGATTCTGGTGAAACTCATATAGATACAATATTACAGGATTTTTTAGACATAAAACATGTTTGGTTTTGGAGTTATGTTTAAATAACTTTCATATTTAGTATGACAGTTATACCATCATATTGCGTAAAAAAAACTAATTTGTGTCTTTACAAACCATACAAAATATTTTTTTTCCATTAAAATTCAGAAAAATGCATTTTTCCAGGCATTATTAGTAATTTTGCATTTGTTTTTTAGGAGTTATGTTTAAACAACTGTCATATTGAGTGTGGCAGTTATACTGTCATTATGAGTAAAACCTAATTTTTGTATTTGTAAACCTTACCAAAATACCTGATTTTGGTAAAACTCACATAGATTCAATATTACAGGCATTTTTAGACGGATTGCAAGTTTGGTTTTGGAGTTATGTATATATAACTTTCATCTTCAGTATGACAGTTATACTGTCAAATTGAATATAAAATAACAAACTTGTAATTTTACAAACCTTACAAAATATATTTTTTTCAGTAAAATTCACAGAGATACATTTTTCCAGGCATTATTAGTCATTTTGCATGTGTGGTTTAGGAGTTATGTTTAAATAGCTGTCAGATTGAATGTGACAGTATATTGTCATAGTGAGTAAAACCAATATTTTGTATTTGCAAAACTTACAAAAACAACTGATTCTAGTAAAACTCACATGGATACAATATTACAGGCATTTTTAGACATAATGCATGTTTGGTTTTTTAGTTATGTTTATACTACTTTTACATTTAGTATGACTGTCCATCCATTCATCCATTTTCTACCGCTTATTCCATTCGGGGTCACGGGAGGTGCTGGAACCTATCTCAGCTATAATCGGGCGGAAGGCGGGGTACACCCTGGAAAAGTCGCCACCTCATCATGTTAAGTAAAAAAAAGACTAAATAGTTTCTTTACAAACCTTACAAAATATTTTTTTCCAGTAATCTCACAAAGATACATTTCTCCAGGCATCATCGCCATTTTGCATGTG
This sequence comes from Nerophis lumbriciformis, assembly GCF_033978685.3. Classification (NCBI taxonomy): domain Eukaryota; kingdom Metazoa; phylum Chordata; class Actinopteri; order Syngnathiformes; family Syngnathidae; genus Nerophis; species Nerophis lumbriciformis. The sequence continues at coordinate 25,308 of NW_027316613.1, read as the reverse complement.
TGGTTTGGTAGTTATGATTAAATAACTGTCAAATTGAATGTGACAGTATACTATCATGGTTGAGTAAAACCAATATTTTGTATTTGCAAACCTTACTACAATAATTGATTTTAGTAAAACTCGCATGGAAACAAAATTACAGGCATTTTTAAACATAATGCATGTTTGGTTTTGGAGTTATGTTTATATATTTTTTACATTTAGTATTACAGTTATACTGTCATATTGAGTAAAAAAAAAACTAACTTGTGTCTTTATAAACCTTAAAAAATATTTTTTTCCAGTAAAACTCACAAAGATACATTTCTCCAGGCATTATTATCCATTAATCATGTTTGGTTTAGAGTTATGTTTAAATAACTGTCATATTGAGTGTGGCAGTATTTGTAAAATTACCAAAATAACTGATTCTGATAAAACTCACATAGATAAAATATTACAGGATTTTTTTAGACATAAAGCATTTTTCCATCATATTGAGTAAAAAAAACTAACTTGTGTCTATACAAACCTTACAAAATGTTTTTTTTTCCAGTTAAACTCACAAAAATACATTTCTACAGTTAATATTGGCCATTTTGCATCTGTGGTTTAGAATGTATGTTTAAATAACAGTCAGATTGAATGTGACAGTATACTGTCATAGTGAGTAAAACCTAATTTTTTATTTGTAAACCTTAACAAAATACCTGATTTTAGTAAAACTCACAAAGATACATTTCTCCAGGCATTATTAGCCATTTTGCATGTGTGGTTTAGGAGTTATGTTTACATAACCATCATATTAAGGGTGGCAGTTATACTGTCATTATGTGTAAAACCTAATTTTTGTAATTATAAACCTTACCAAAATACCTGATTCTGGTAAAACTCACATAGATACAATATTACAGGCATTTTTAGACATCATGCATGTTTGGTTTTGGAGTTATGTTTATATACATTTTTCCAGGCATTATTAGCCATTTATCATGTTTGGTTTAGGAGTTATGTTTAAATAACTGTCATATCAAATAATGCAGTTATACTGTCATTATGAGTAAAACCCAAGTTTTGTATTTGTAAACCTTACTAAAATACCTGATTCTGGTAAAACTCATGTAGATTCAATATTACAGGCAGTTTAAGACGGATTGCAAGTTTGGTTTAGGAGTTTGTTTTGGAATTATAGTATATTTAAGTATATTTAGTTTGACAGTTATACCATCATATTTAGTTAAAAAAAACAAAAAACTTTTGTCTTTACAAACCTTACAAAATATTTTTTTCTAGTAAAATTCACAAAGATACATTTCTCCAGGCATTATTAGCCATTAACCATGTTTGGTTTAGAGTTATGTTTAAATAACTGTCATATTGAGTGTGGCAGATATACTGTCATTATGAGTAAAACCTATTTTTTGTATTTGTAAAATTACCAAAATAACTGATTCTGATAAAACTCACATGGATAAAATATTACAGGATTTTTTTTAGACATAAAGCATGTTCCCATCATATTGAGTAAAAAAAACTAAATTGTGTCTATACAAACCTTACAAAATATTTTTTTTCCAGTAAAACTCACAAAAATACATCTCTCCAGTTATTATTAGCCATTTTGCATTTGTGGTTAAGAATTTGTGTTTAAATAACAGTCAGATTGAATGTGACAGTATACTGTCATAGTGAGTAAAACTTATTTTTTGTATTTGTAAACATTAACAAAATACCTGATTCTAGTAAAACTCACATAGATTCAATATTACAGGCATTTTTAGACGGATTGCATGTTTGGTATTGGAGTTATGTTTATATAACTTTTACATTTATTATGACAGTTATACAAACATATCGAATAAAAAATCCTATTTTTTGTCTTATCAAACCTTACAAAATATATTTTTTCCTGTAAAACTCACAAAGATACATTTCTCCAGGCATTATTAGCCATTTTGCATGTGTGTTTAGGAGTTATGTTAACATAACCGTCATATTGAGGGTGGCAGTTGTACTGTCATTATGAGTAAAACCTAATTTTTGTATTTGTAAACCTTACCAAAATACCTGATTCTGGTAAAACTCATATAGATTCAACATTACAGGAGTTTGGTTTTGGAATGATGTTTATATTACTTTTATATTTAGTATGACAGTTATACCATCATATTGAGTAAAAAAAAAAATAACTTGTGTCTTTATAAACCTTACAATTTTTTTTCCCCAGTAAAACTCACAAAGATAAATTTCTCCAGGCAAAATTAGTCATTTATCATGTTTGGTTTGGAAGTTATGTTTAAATAACTGTCATATTGAGTGTGGCAGTTACACTGTCATTATGAGTAAAACCTATTTTTTGTATTTGTAAACCTTACCAAAATACCTGATTCTGGTAAAACCCACATATATTCAATATTACAGGCATTTTTAGATGGATTGCATATTTGGTTTTGGAATTATGTTTATATAACTTTCATATATAGTATGACAGCTATACTGTTAAATTGTGTAAAAAAAAAACTAACTTGTGTCTTTACAAACCTTACAAAATATTTTTTCCAGTAAAACTCACAAAGATACATTCCTCAAGGCATTATTAGCCATTTTGTCGGATTAATTGTGACAGTATACTGTCATTATGAGTAAAACTAATATTTTGTATTTGTAAACCTTACAAAAACAACTGATTCTAGTAAAACTCACATGGATACAAAATTATAAGCATTTTTAGACATAATGCATGTTTGGTGGCAGTCAATGTGGCAGTTATACTGTCATTATGAGTAAAACCTAATTTTTGTATTTGTCAACCTTACCAAAATACCTGATTCTGGTAAAACTCACATAGATTCAATATTACAGGCAGTTTAAGACAGATTGAAAGTTTGGTTTCATAGTTTAGTTTTGGAATTATGTTTATATAACTTTCATATTTAGTGTGACAGTTATACCATCATATTGAGTAAAAAAGAACTAACTTTTGTCTTTACAAACCTTACAAAATATTTTTTTTCTAGTAAAAATCACAAAGATACATTTCTCCAGGCATTATTAGCCATGTATCATGTTTGGTTTAGGAATTATCTATAAATAACTGTCATGTGGAGTCTGGTAATTATATTGTCATTATGAGTAAAACCTATATTTTGTTTTTGTAAACCTTACCAAAATACCTGATTCTGGTAAAACTCATATAGATACAATAATACAGGATTTTTTAGACATAAAACATGTTTGGTTTAGGAGTTATGTTTAAATAACTGTCAGATTGAATGTGACAGTATACTGTCATAGTGAGTAAAACCAATATTTTGAATTTGCAAACCTTACAAAAACAACTGATTCTAGTTAAACTCACATGAATACAATATTACAGGCATTTTTAGACATAATGCATGTTTGGTTTTGGAGTTATGTTTATAATTTTTTTACATTTAGTATGTCATATGTCATATTGAGTAAAAAAAAAATAACTTGTGTCTTTACAAACCCATCCATCCATCTATTTTCTATCGCTTATTCCCTTTGGGGTGGCGAGGGGCGCTGGAGCCTATCTCAGCTACGATCGGGCGGAAGGCGGCGTACACCCTGGACAAGTCGCCACCTCATCGCAGTCCTTACAAACCTTACAAAATATATTTTTTTCACTGTAAAACTTAAAAAGATACATTTCTCCAGGCATTATTAACCATTTTGCATGTGTGGTTTAGGAGTTATGTTTACATAACTGTCATATTGAATGTGGCAGTTATACTGTCATTATGAGTAAAACCTTTTTTTTTTTTGTAAACCTTACCAAAATACCTGATTCTAGTAAAACGAACATAGATTCATTGGTTTTGGAGTTATGTTTATATAACTTTCATATTTAGTATGACAGTTATATCATCATATTGAGTAAAAAATTGAACTTGTGTCTTTATAAACCTTACAATTTCGTTTTTTCCAGTAAAACTCACAAAGATACATTTCTCAAGGCATTATAAACCATTTTGCATGTGTGGTACAGGAGTTATGTTTACATAACTGTCATATTAATTGTGGCAGTATACTGTCATTATGAGTAAAACCAAATTTGTGTATATGTAAACCTTACCTGATTCTGGTAAAACTCACATAAATACAATACTAAAGGCATTTTAAGACATAATGCATGTTTGGTTTTGGAGTTATGTTTGTATACATTTCTCCAGGCATTAATAGCCATTTAGCATGTTCGGTTCAGGAGTTATGTTTAAATAACTGTTATTTTGAACATGGCAGTTACAGTGTCATTATGTGTAAAACCTAAATTTTGTATTTATAAACCTTACCAAAATACCTGATTCTGGTAAACCTCACATAGATACAATATTACAGGCATTTTTGGACATAATGTATGTTTGGTTTTGGAGTTATGTTTATATACATTTTTCCAGGCATTATTAGCATTTATCATGTTTGGTTTAGGAGTTATGTTTAAATAACTGTCGTATCAAATAATGCAGTTATACTGTCATTATGAGTAAAACCCAAGTTTTGTATTTGTAAACCTTACCAAAATACCTGATTCTGGTAAAACTCATATAGATTCAATATTACAGGCAGTTTAAGACGGATTGCAAGTTTGGTTAAGAAGTTTGGTTTTGGAATTATGTTCATATTACTTTTAAATTTAGTTAGACAGTTATACCATCATATTGAGTAAAAAAAAAATAACTTTTGTCTTTACAAACCTTACAAAATATTTTTGTCTAGTAAAACTCACAAAGATACATTTCTCCAGGCATTATTAGCTATTTAGCATGTTTGGTTTAGGATTTGTGTTTAAATTACTGTTATTTTGAATATGGCAGTTATACTGTCATTATGAGTAAAACCCAATTTTTGTATTTGTAAACCTTACCTAAATACCTGATTCTGGTAAAACTCACATAGATTCAATATTACAGGCATTTTATTGACGTATTGCAAGTTTGGTTTTGGAGTTATGTTTATTTAACTTTCATATTTAGTATGACAGTTATACTGTCATATTAAGTAAAAAATACTAACTTGTGTCTTTACAAACCTTATAAAAAACATTTTTTTCCAGGAAATCTCACAAAGATACATTTCTCCAGGCATTATTAGCCATTTTGTATTTGTTGTTTAGGAGTTACAGTATGTTTAAATAACTGTCAGATTGAATGTGACAGTATACTGTCATAGTGACTAAAACCTAATTTTTGTATTTGTATACCTTACCAAAAATACCTTATTCTGGTAAAAATCACATAGATACAATATTGCAGGCATTTTTAGACATAATACATGTTTGGTTTTGGAGTTATGTTTATACAACTTTCATATTTAGTATGACAGTTATACCATCATATTGAGTAAAAAAAACAAAAAAACTTGTGTTTTTATAAACCGTACAAATATTTGTTTCCCAAAACTCACAAAGATACATTTCTCCAGGCATAATTAGCCATTTATCATGTTTGGTTTAGGAGTTATGTTTAAATAACTGTCATATTGAGTGTGGCAGTTATTGTATTGTGTGTCATTATAAATAAAAACCTATTTTTTGTATTTGTAAACCTTACCAAAATACCTGATTCTGGTAAAACCCACACCGATACAAAGTAACAGGAATTTTTTGACAGAAAGCATGTTTGGTTTTGGAGTTATGTTTATATAACTTTCATATTTAGTATGACAGTATTCCATCATATTGAGTAAAAAAAACAACTAATTTGTATCTTTACAAATAATACAAAATATTGTTTTCCAGTAAAATTCACAAATATACATTTCTCTAGGCATTATTAGTCATTTTGCATTTGTGTTTTAAGAGTTATGTTTAATTAACTGTCATATTGAGTGTGGCAGTTATATTGTCACTATGAGTAAAACCTAATTTTTGTATTCGTAAACCTTACCAAAATACCTGAATCTGATAAAACTCACATATATTCAATATTACAGGCATTTTTAGACGGATTGCATATTTGGTTTTGGAATTATGTTTGACTGCTACATTCAATTTGACAGTTATTTAAACATAACTTCTAACCACACATGCAAAATAGGCTAATAAAGCATAAAACAATGCATCCATGTGAGTTTTACTCGAAACATATGCTATTTTAAGGCTTGCAAACACAAAAAGTAGTTTTTTATTCATTATGACAGTAATGTTCTTTAAATCCTGAGATAATGCGAAATAAGCAATAAAAATGTTTTTTAACATAATTCATACACCAAACATGCAACATGTCTAATAATGCGTGAAGATATGTATCTTTGTTAGTTTTACTAGAAAAATTATCTTTTGTAACTTTTGCAAAGAGGCAAGTTAGTTTTTTTAATTCAATATGACAGTATAACTGTCATACAAAATATGAAAGTTATATAAACATAACTCCAAAATTGAATATGCATTATGTCTAAAAATGCCTAAAATATTGTATCTATGTGAGTTTTACAAGAATCAGTTAATTTGGTAAGGTGTACAATTACAGAAATTAAGGGTTTACTCTTAATGACAGTTTAACTGCTACATTCAATTTGACTGTTATTTAAACATAACTTCCTAACCACACATGCAAAAAGGCTAATAAAGCCTAAAACAATGCATCCTTGTGAGTTTTACTCGAAATATATGTTTGCAATTACAAAAAGTAGTTTTTTTGCTCAATATGACAGTGATGTTTTTAAAATCCTGATATAATGCGAAAAAAAGCAATAAAATAGTTTTTCAACATAATTCCTAAACCAAACATGCATTATGTCGTAAAATGCCTATAATTTTGTATCCAAGTGAGTTTTAGTAGAATCATTTGTTTTTGTAAGTTTTGCAAATACAACATTTTGGTTTTACTCACTATGACAGTATACTGTCACATTCAATCTGACTGTTATTTAAACATAACACCTAAACCACAGATGCAAAATGGCTAATAATGCCTGGAGAAATGTATTTTTGTGAGTTTTACTGGGAAAAAAAAATATTTTGTAAGGTTTGTTTGGACACAAGTTACTTTTTTTACTCAATATGAGGGTATAACTGTCTTACTAAATTTGAAAGTTATATAAACATAACTTCAAAACCAAACAAACAATCCGTCTAAAAATGCCTGTAATATTGAATCTATGTGAGTTTTACCAGAATCAGGTATTTTGGTAAGGTTTACAAATACAAAAATTAGGTTTTACTCATAATGACAGTATAACTGCCACGTTCAAAATGGCAGTTATTTAAACTTAACTCCTAAAACAAAAATGCAAAATGGCTAATAATGACTGTAGAAATGCATCTTTGTGAGTTTTACTGAAAAAAAAAAAATATTTTGTAAGGTTTGTAAAGACACAAGTTAGTTTTTTTTTACTCCATATGACAGTATAACTGTCATACTAAATGTAAAATGTATATAAACAAAACTCCAAAACCAAACATGCATTATGTTTAAACATGCCTGTAACATTGTATTCATGTGAGTTTTACTAGAATCAGTTGTTTTTTTAAGGTTTGCAAATACAAAATATTGGTTTTACTCACTATGACAGTATGTTGTCACATTCAATCTGACCACACATACAAAATGACTAATAATGCCTGGAGAAATGTATCTTTGTGATTTTTACTGAAAAAAATATATATATATTTTGTAAGGTTTGTAAAGACACAAGTTAGTTTTTTTTTACTCAATATGACAGTATAACTGTCATACTAAATATGAAAGTTATTTAAAAATAACTCCAAAACCAATCATGCATTATGTCTAAAAATGCCTGTAATATTGTATTTATGTGAGTTTTACTACAATCAGGTATTTTGGTATGGTTTACAAATACAAACATAAGGTTTTACTCATAATGACAGTATAACTGCCACACTCAATATGGCAGTTATTTAAATATAACTCCTAAACCACACATGCAAAATGGCTAATAATGCTTGGAAAAATGTATATTTGTGAGTTTTACTGCAAAAAAAAAAGTAAGGTTTGTAAAGACACAAGTTATTTTTTTTACTCACTATGACATGACAACTGTCATACTAAATGTAAAAGTTATATAAACATAACTCCAAAACCAAACATGCATCATATCTAAAAATGCCTGTAATTTTGTATCCATGTGAGTTTTACTAGAATCAGTTGTTTTTGTAAGGTTTGCAAATACAAAATATTGGTTTTACTCACTATGACAGTATACTGCTGTCATATTGAGTAAAAAAAAACAAAAACTTGTGTTATAACAAACATTACAAAATATTTTTTTCCAGAAAAATTCAAAGAGATACATTTCTCCAGGCATTATTAGTCATTTTGAATGTGTGGTTTAGGAGTTATGTTTAAATAACTGTCAGATTGAATGTGACAGTATACTGTCATAGTGATTAAACCAATATTTTGTATTTGCAAAACTTACAAAAACAACTGATTCTAGTAAAACTCACGTGGAGACATCATTTCAGGCATTTTTAGACAAAATGCATGTTTGGTTTTGGAGTTATGTTTATATAACCTTTCCATTTAGTATGACAGTTATACTGTCCTTTTAAGTTAAAAAACTTGTGTCTTTACAAACCTTACAATTTTTTTTTTCCAGTAAAACTCACAAAGATACATTTCTTCAGGCATTATTAGCCATTTAGCATGTTTTGTTTAGGAGTTATGTCATTTCGAATGTGGCAGTTATCTGTCATTATGAGTAAAACCTAATTATTTTATTTGTAATCCTTACCAAAATACCTGATTCTGGTAAAAATCACGTATATTCAATATTACAGACATTTTTAGACAGATTGCAAGATTGGTTTTGGAGTTATGTTTATATAACTTTCAAATTTAGTAAGACAGTTATACTATCATATTGAGTAAAAAAAAACTAACTTATGTCTATACAAACCTTACAAAATATTTTTTCCCGGTAAAACTCACAAAAATACATTTCTCCAGGCCTTATTAGCCATTTTGCATCTGTGGTTTAGAATTTATGTTTAAATAACAGGCAGATAGGATGTGACAGTATACTGTCATAGTGAGTAAAACCTAATTTTTGTATTTGTACACCTTACCAAAATTCCTGATTCTGGTGAAACTCATATAGATACAATATTACAGGATTTTTTAGACATAAAACATGTTTGGTTTTGGAGTTATGTTTAAATAACTTTCATATTTAGTATGACAGTTATACCATCATATTGCGTAAAAAAAACTAATTTGTGTCTTTACAAACCATACAAAATATTTTTTTTCCATTAAAATTCAGAAAAATGCATTTTTCCAGGCATTATTAGTAATTTTGCATTTGTTTTTTAGGAGTTATGTTTAAACAACTGTCATATTGAGTGTGGCAGTTATACTGTCATTATGAGTAAAACCTAATTTTTGTATTTGTAAACCTTACCAAAATACCTGATTTTGGTAAAACTCACATAGATTCAATATTACAGGCATTTTTAGACGGATTGCAAGTTTGGTTTTGGAGTTATGTATATATAACTTTCATCTTCAGTATGACAGTTATACTGTCAAATTGAATATAAAATAACAAACTTGTAATTTTACAAACCTTACAAAATATATTTTTTTCAGTAAAATTCACAGAGATACATTTTTCCAGGCATTATTAGTCATTTTGCATGTGTGGTTTAGGAGTTATGTTTAAATAGCTGTCAGATTGAATGTGACAGTATATTGTCATAGTGAGTAAAACCAATATTTTGTATTTGCAAAACTTACAAAAACAACTGATTCTAGTAAAACTCACATGGATACAATATTACAGGCATTTTTAGACATAATGCATGTTTGGTTTTTTAGTTATGTTTATACTACTTTTACATTTAGTATGACTGTCCATCCATTCATCCATTTTCTACCGCTTATTCCATTCGGGGTCACGGGAGGTGCTGGAACCTATCTCAGCTATAATCGGGCGGAAGGCGGGGTACACCCTGGAAAAGTCGCCACCTCATCATGTTAAGTAAAAAAAAGACTAAATAGTTTCTTTACAAACCTTACAAAATATTTTTTTCCAGTAATCTCACAAAGATACATTTCTCCAGGCATCATCGCCATTTTGCATGTGTGGTTTGGTAGTTATGATTAAATAACTGTCAAATTGAATGTGACAGTATACTATCATGGTTGAGTAAAACCAATATTTTGTATTTGCAAACCTTACTACAATAATTGATTTTAGTAAAACTCGCATGGAAACAAAATTACAGGCATTTTTAAACATAATGCATGTTTGGTTTTGGAGTTATGTTTATATATTTTTTACATTTAGTATTACAGTTATACTGTCATATTGAGTAAAAAAAAAACTAACTTGTGTCTTTATAAACCTTAAAAAATATTTTTTTCCAGTAAAACTCACAAAGATACATTTCTCCAGGCATTATTATCCATTAATCATGTTTGGTTTAGAGTTATGTTTAAATAACTGTCATATTGAGTGTGGCAGTATTTGTAAAATTACCAAAATAACTGATTCTGATAAAACTCACATAGATAAAATATTACAGGATTTTTTTAGACATAAAGCATTTTTCCATCATATTGAGTAAAAAAAACTAACTTGTGTCTATACAAACCTTACAAAATGTTTTTTTTTCCAGTTAAACTCACAAAAATACATTTCTACAGTTAATATTGGCCATTTTGCATCTGTGGTTTAGAATGTATGTTTAAATAACAGTCAGATTGAATGTGACAGTATACTGTCATAGTGAGTAAAACCTAATTTTTTATTTGTAAACCTTAACAAAATACCTGATTTTAGTAAAACTCACAAAGATACATTTCTCCAGGCATTATTAGCCATTTTGCATGTGTGTTTAGGAGTTATGTTAACATAACCGTCATATTGAGGGTGGCAGTTGTACTGTCATTATGAGTAAAACCTAATTTTTGTATTTGTAAACCTTACCAAAATACCTGATTCTGGTAAAACTCATATAGATTCAACATTACAGGAGTTTGGTTTTGGAATGATGTTTATATTACTTTTATATTTAGTATGACAGTTATACCATCATATTGAGTAAAAAAAAAAATAACTTGTGTCTTTATAAACCTTACAATTTTTTTTCCCCAGTAAAACTCACAAAGATAAATTTCTCCAGGCAAAATTAGTCATTTATCATGTTTGGTTTGGAAGTTATGTTTAAATAACTGTCATATTGAGTGTGGCAGTTACACTGTCATTATGAGTAAAACCTATTTTTTGTATTTGTAAACCTTACCAAAATACCTGATTCTGGTAAAACCCACATATATTCAATATTACAGGCATTTTTAGATGGATTGCATATTTGGTTTTGGAATTATGTTTATATAACTTTCATATATAGTATGACAGCTATACTGTTAAATTGTGTAAAAAAAAAACTAACTTGTGTCTTTACAAACCTTACAAAATATTTTTTCCAGTAAAACTCACAAAGATACATTCCTCAAGGCATTATTAGCCATTTTGTCGGATTAATTGTGACAGTATACTGTCATTATGAGTAAAACTAATATTTTGTATTTGTAAACCTTACAAAAACAACTGATTCTAGTAAAACTCACATGGATACAAAATTATAAGCATTTTTAGACATAATGCATGTTTGGTGGCAGTCAATGTGGCAGTTATACTGTCATTATGAGTAAAACCTAATTTTTGTATTTGTCAACCTTACCAAAATACCTGATTCTGGTAAAACTCACATAGATTCAATATTACAGGCAGTTTAAGACAGATTGAAAGTTTGGTTTCATAGTTTAGTTTTGGAATTATGTTTATATAACTTTCATATTTAGTGTGACAGTTATACCATCATATTGAGTAAAAAAGAACTAACTTTTGTCTTTACAAACCTTACAAAATATTTTTTTTCTAGTAAAAATCACAAAGATACATTTCTCCAGGCATTATTAGCCATGTATCATGTTTGGTTTAGGAATTATCTATAAATAACTGTCATGTGGAGTGTGGTAATTATATTGTCATTATGAGTAAAACCTATATTTTGTTTTTGTAAACCTTACCAAAATACCTGATTCTGGTAAAACTCATATAGATACAATAATACAGGATTTTTTTAGACATAAAACATGTTTGGTTTAGGAGTTATGTTTAAATAACTGTCAGATTGAATGTGACAGTATACTGTCATAGTGAGTAAAACCAATATTTTGAATTTGCAAACCTTACAAAAACAACTGATTCTAGTTAAACTCACATGAATACAATATTACAGGCATTTTTAGACATAATGCATGTTTGGTTTTGGAGTTATGTTTATAATTTTTTTACATTTAGTATGTCATATGTCATATTGAGTAAAAAAAAAATAACTTGTGTCTTTACAAACCCATCCATCCATCTATTTTCTATCGCTTATTCCCTTTGGGGTGGCGAGGGGCGCTGGAGCCTATCTCAGCTACGATCGGGCGGAAGGCGGCGTACACCCTGGACAAGTCGCCACCTCATCGCAGTCCTTACAAACCTTACAAAATATATTTTTTTCACTGTAAAACTTAAAAAGATACATTTCTCCAGGCATTATTAACCATTTTGCATGTGTGGTTTAGGAGTTATGTTTACATAACTGTCATATTGAATGTGGCAGTTATACTGTCATTATGAGTAAAACCTTTTTTTTTTTTGTAAACCTTACCAAAATACCTGATTCTAGTAAAACGAACATAGATTCATTGGTTTTGGAGTTATGTTTATACAACTTTCATATTTAGTATGACAGTTATACCATCATATTGAGTAAAAAAAACAAAAAAACTTGTGTTTTTATAAACCTTACAAATATTTGTTTCCCAAAACTCACAAAGATACATTTCTCCAGGCATAATTAGCCATTTATCATGTTTGGTTTAGGAGTTATGTTTAAATAACTGTCATATTGAGTGTGGCAGTTATTGTATTGTGTGTCATTATAAATAAAAACCTATTTTTTGTATTTGTAAACCTTACCAAAATACCTGATTCTGGTAAAACCCACACCGATACAAAGTAACAGGAATTTTTTGACAGAAAGCATGTTTGGTTTTGGAGTTATGTTTATATAACTTTCATATTTAGTATGACAGTATTCCATCATATTGAGTAAAAAAAACAACTAATTTGTATCTTTACAAATAATACAAAATATTGTTTTCCAGTAAAATTCACAAATATACATTTCTCTAGGCATTATTAGTCATTTTGCATTTGTGTTTTAAGAGTTATGTTTAATTAACTGTCATATTGAGTGTGGCAGTTATATTGTCACTATGAGTAAAACCTAATTTTTGTATTCGTAAACCTTACCAAAATACCTGAATCTGATAAAACTCACATATATTCAATATTACAGGCATTTTTAGACGGATTGCATATTTGGTTTTGGAATTATGTTTGACTGCTACATTCAATTTGACAGTTATTTAAACATAACTTCTAACCACACATGCAAAATAGGCTAATAAAGCATAAAACAATGCATCCATGTGAGTTTTACTCGAAACATATGCTATTTTAAGGCTTGCAAACACAAAAAGTAGTTTTTTATTCATTATGACAGTAATGTTCTTTAAATCCTGAGATAATGCGAAATAAGCAATAAAAATGTTTTTTAACATAATTCATACACCAAACATGCAACATGTCTAATAATGCGTGAAGATATGTATCTTTGTTAGTTTTACTAGAAAAATTATCTTTTGTAACTTTTGCAAAGAGGCAAGTTAGTTTTTTTAATTCAATATGACAGTATAACTGTCATACAAAATATGAAAGTTATATAAACATAACTCCAAAATTGAATATGCATTATGTCTAAAAATGCCTAAAATATTGTATCTATGTGAGTTTTACAAGAATCAGTTAATTTGGTAAGGTGTACAATTACAGAAATTAAGGGTTTACTCTTAATGACAGTTTAACTGCTACATTCAATTTGACTGTTATTTAAACAAAACTTCCTAATCACACATGCAAATATGTTAATAAAGCCTAAAACAATGCATCCTTGTGAGTTTTACTCGAAACAATTGCTATTTTAAGGTTTGCAAACACAAAAAGTAGTTTTTACTCATTATGACAGTAATGTTCTTAAAATCCTGAGATAATGCGAAACAAGCAATAAAAACGTTTTTTAACATAATTCCTACATCAAACATGTAACATGTCAAATAATGCCTGAAGACATATATCTTTGTTAGTTTTACTAGAAAATGTATCTTTCGTAAGTTTTGCAAAGAGGCAAGTAAATTTTTTTAATTCAATATGACAGTATAACTGTCATACAAAATATGAAAGTTATATAAACATAACTCCAAAATTGAATATGCATTATGTCTAAAAATGCCTAAAATATTGTATCTATGTGAGTTTTACAAGAATCAGTTAATTTGGTAAGGTGTACAATTACAGAATTAAGGGTTTACTCATAATGACAGTTTAACTGCTACATTCAATTTGACAGTTATTTAAACATAACTTCCTAACCACACATGCAAAATAGGCTAATAAAGCCTTAAACAATGCATCCATGTGAGTTTTACTCGAAACATTGGTATTTTAAGGCTTGCAAACACAAAAAGTTGTTTTTTACTCATTATGACAGTAATGTTCTTAAAATCCTGAGATAATGCGAAATAAGCAATAAAAACGTTTTTTAACATAATTCCTACATCAAACATGCAACATGTCAAATAATGCCTGAAGACATGTATCTTTGTTAGTTTTACTAGAAAATGTATCTTTTGTAAGTTTTGCAAAGAGGCAAGTAAATTTTTTTAATTCAATATGACAGTATAACTGTCATACAAAATATGAAAGTTATATAAACATAACTCCAAAATTGAATATGCATTATGTCTAAAAATGCCTAAAATATTGTATCTATGTGAGTTTTACAAGAATCAGTTAATTTGGTAAGGTGTACGATTACAGAATTAAGGGTTTACTCATAATGACAGTTTAACTGCTACATTCAATTTGACAGTTATTTAAACATAACTTCCTAACCACACATGCAAAATAGGCTAATAAAGCCTTAAACAATGCATCCATGTGAGTTTTACTCGAAACATTGGTATTTTAAGGCTTGCAAACACAAAAAGTAGTTTTTTACTCATTATGACAGTAATGTTCTTAAAATCCTGAGATAATGCGAAATAAGCAATAAAAATGTTTTTCAACATAATTCCTACACCAAACATGCAACATGTCAAATAATGCGTGAAGATATGCATCTTTGTTAGTTTTACTAGAAAAAATGTATTTTGTAAGTTTTGCAAAGAGGGAAGTTAGTTTTTTTAATTCAATATGACAGTATAACTGTCATACCAAATATGAAAGTTATATAAACATAACTCCAAAATTATACATGCATTATGTCTAAAAATGCCTAAAATATTGTATCTATGGGAGTTTTAAAAGAATCAGTTAATTTGGTAAAGTAAAAATTACATAAATTAGGGGTTTACTCATAATGACAGATAACTGCTACATTCAATTTGACAGTTATTTAAACATAACTTCCTAACTACACATGCAAAATAGGCTAATAAAGCCTAAAACAATGCATCCTTGTGAGTTTTACTCGAAACATATGCAATTTTAAGGCTTGCAAACACAAAAAGTAGTTTTTTACTCATTATGACAGTAATGTTCTTAAAATCCTGAGATAATGCGAAATAAGCAATAAAAATGTTTTTCATCATAATTCCTACACCAAACATGCAACTTGTCTAATAACGCCTAGATACATGTATCCTTGTTAGTTTCACTTGAGAAAATATCTTTTGTAAGTTTTGCCTTGACGTAAGTTAGTTTTTTTTTATTCAATATGACAGTATAACTGCCATACTAAATATAAAGGTTATATAAACATAACTCCAAAATTATACATGCATTATGTCTAAAAATGCCTAAAATATTGTATCTATGGGAGTTTTAAAAGAATCAGTTAATTTGGTAAAGTAAAAATTACATAAATTAGGGGTTTACTCATAATGACAGATAACTGCTAAATTCAATTTGACAGTTATTTAAACATAACTTCCTAACCACACATGCAAAAAGGCTAATAAAGCCTAAAACAGTGCATCTTTGTGAGTTTTACTCGAAACATATGCTATTTTAAGGCTTACAAACACAAAAAGTAGTTTTTTACTCATTAAGACAGTAATGTTCTTAAAATCCTGAGATAATGCGAAATAAGCAATAAAAAAGTTTTCAACATAATTCCTACACCAAACATGCAACATGTCTAATAATACCTGAAGAAAAAGATTATCTTTTGTAAGTTTTGCAAAGAGGCAAATACGTTTTTTTAATTCAATATGACAGAGTAACTGTCATACCAAATATGAAAGTTATATAAACATAACTCCAAAACTGAACATGCATTATGTCTAAAAATGCCTGTAATATTGTATCTATGTGAGTTTCACCAGAATCAGGTAATTTGGTAAGGTGTACAATTACAAAAATTAGGTTTTACTCATAATGACAGTATAACTGCCACATTGACTGCCACCAAACATGCATTGTGTTTAAAAATGCTTATAATTTTGTATCCATGTGAGTTTTACTATAATCAGTTGTTTTTGTAAAGTTTACAAATAAAAATATTAGTTTTACTCATAATGACAGTATACTGACAAAATAGCTAATAATGCCTTGAGGAATGTATCTTTGTGAGATTTACTGGAAAAAATATTTTGTAAGGTTTGTAAAGACACAAGTTAGTTTTTTTTTAACACAATTTAACAGTTTAGCTGTCATACTATATATGAAAGTTATATAAACATAATTCCAAAACCAAATATGCAATCCGTCTTAAAATGCCTGTAATATTGAATATATGAGAGTTTTATCAGATTCAGGTATTTTGGTAAAGACACGAGTTATTTTTTATTATTTTTTTACACACTTTAACAGTACAGCTGTCATACTAATTATAAAATTAATATAAACATAATTCCAAAAACAAACTCCTAAACCAAACTTGCAATCCGTCTTAAATTGCCTGTAATATTGAATCTATATGAGTTTTACCAGAATCAGGTATTTTGGTACAGACACGAGTTAGTTTTTTTTTTTTACACAATTTAACAGTATAGCTGTCATACTATATATGAAAGTTATATAAACACAACTCCAAAACCAAATATGCAATCCGTTTAAATGCCTGTAATATTGAATATATGTGAGTTTTATCAGAATCAGGTATTTTGGTAAGGTTTACGAATACAAAAATTATGTTTTGCTCATAGTGACAGTATAACTGCCACACTCAATATGACAGTTAATTACTCCTAATAACTCCTAAAACACAAATGCAAAATGACTAATAATGCCTAGAGAAAGGTATATTTGTGAATTTTACTGGAAAACAATATTTTGTAAGGTTTGTAAAGATACAAAATATTTGTTGTTTTTTACTCAATATGATGGTATAACTTTCATACTAAATATGAAAGTTATATAAACATAACTCCAAAACCAAACATGCTTTATGTCTAAAAATTACTGTAATATTGTATCGATGTGGGTTTAACCAGAATCAGGTATTTTGGTAAGGTTTACAAATACAAAAAATAGGTTTTACTCATAATGACAGTATAACTGCCACACTCAATATGACAGTTGTTTAAACATAACTCCTAAACCAAACATGATAAATGGCTAATTATGCCTGTAGAAATGTATCTTTGTGAGTTTTGGGGGGAAAAAAATGTGAGTTTTACTAGAACCAGTTGTTTTTGTAAGGTTTACAAATAAAAAATATTAGTTTTACTCATAATGACAGTATACTGTCACATTTAATCTGACAAAATGGCTAATAATGCCTTGAGGAATGTATCTTTGTGAATTTTACTGGAAAAAATAATTTGTATGGTTTGTAAAGACACGATTTAGTTGTTGTTGTTTTTTTACACAATTTAACAGTACAGCTGTCATACTATATATAAAAGTCATATAAACACAACTCCAAAACCAAATATGCAATCCGTCTAAAAAAAAAAAGTAAGGTTTATAAAGACACAAATTTTTTTTTTTTACTCAATATAATGATATAACTGTCATACTAAATAAGAAAGTTGTATAAACATAACTCCAAAACCAAACATGCATTATGTCTAAAAATGCCTGTACTTTTGTATCTATGTGATTTTTACCAGAATCAGGTATTTTGGTAAGGTTTACAAATACAAAATCTAGGTTTTACTCAAAATGACAGTATAACTGCCAAACTCAATATGACAGTTATTTAAACATAACTCCTTAACCAAACATGATAAATGGCTAATTATACCCTGAGAAATGTATCTTTGTGAGTTTTACTGGGGGAAAAAAAAGTAAGGTTTATGTAGACACAAGTTATTTTTTTTTACTCAATATAATGGTATCACTGTCATACTAAATATGAAAGTTATAAACATAACTCCAAAACCAAACATGTTTTATGTCTAAAAATTCCTGTAATATTGTATCTATGTGAGTTTTACCAGAATCAGGTATTTTGGTAAGGTTTACAAATACAAAAAATAGGTTTTACTCATAATGAAAATATAACTGCCACATTTAACATGACAGGTATTTAAACATAATTCCTAAACCACAAATGCAAAATGGCTAATAATGCCTTGAGCAAGGTATATTTGTGAGTCTTCCTGGAAAAAAATAAATACAATTGTAAGGTTTGTAAAGACACAAGTTAGTTTTTTACTTAATATGACGGTATAACTGGCATACTAAATATAAAAGTTAAATAAACATAACTCCAAAACCAAACTTGCAATACGTCTAAAAATGCCTGTAATATTGTATCTATGTGAGTTTTACCAGAATCAGGTATTTTGGTAAGGTTTACATATACACAAATTTGGTTTTACTCATAATGACAGTATAACTGCCACATTTAATATGACAGTTATGTAAACATAACTCCTATACCACACATGCAAAATGGTTAATAATGCCTGGAGAAATGTATCTTTGTGAGTTTTACTGGGAAAAAAAAATTGTAAGGTTTGTAAAGACACAAGTTAGTTTTTTTTAACTCAAAAAGACAGTATAACTGTCATACTAAATGGAAAAGTTATACAAACATAACTCCAAAACCAAACATGCATTTTGTCTAAAAATGCCTGTAATATTGTATCCATGTGAGTTTTAGTAGAATCAGTTGTTTTTGTAAGGTTTTCAAATACAAAATATTGGTTTTACTCACTATGACAGTATACTGTTACATTAAATCTGACAGTTATTTAAACATAACTCCTAAACCACACATGCAAAATGACTAATAATTATGGAAAAATGTATCTCAGTGAATTTTACTGGAAAAAAACATATTTTGTAAGGTTTGTAAAAACACAAGTTAGTTTTTTTTACTCAATATGACAGTATAACTGTCATACTAAGTATGAAAGTTATATAAACATAACTCCAAAATCAAACTTGCAATTCGTCTAAAATTAACTGTAATATTGAATCTCTGTGAGTTTTACCTGAATCAGGTATTTTGGTAAGGTTTACAAATACAAAAATTAGGTTTTACTCATAACGCCAGTATAACTGCCACGTTCAAAATGACAGTTATTTAAACATAACTCCTAAACCAAACATGCTAAATAGCTAATTGTGACTGGCGAAATGCATTTTTGTGAGTTTTACTGGAAAAAAAATTTTTTGTAAGGTTTGTAAAGACACAAGTTAGTTGTTTTTTACTCCATATGACAGTATAACTCTCATACTAAATGTAAAATTTATATAAACATAACTCCAAAACCAAACATGCTTTCTGTCTAAAAATGCCTGTAATATTGTATCCATGTGAGTTTTACTAGAATAAGTTGTTTTTGTAAGGTTTGCAAATACAAAATATTGGTTTTACTCACTATGACAGTATACTGTCACATTCAATCTGACAGTTATTTAAACATAACTCCTAAACCACACATACAAAATGACTAATAATGCCTGGAGAAATGTATCTTTGTGAGTTTTACTGGGAAATAAATTTTGTAAGGTTTGTAAAGACACAAGTTACTTTTTTTTACTTAATATGACAGTATAACTGTCATACTAAATATGAAAGTTATATAAACATAACTCCAAAACCAAACATGCATTATGTCTAAAAATGCCTGTAATATTGTATCTATGTGAGTTTTAATACAATCAGGTATTTTGGTAAGGTTTACAAATACAAAAATAAGGTTTTACTCATAATGACAGTATAACTGCCACACTCAATATGACAGTTATTTAAATATAACTCCTAAACCACACATGCAAAATGGCTAATAATGCTTGGAAAAAATTGTAAAGTTTGTAAAGACAAGTTATTTTTTTTACTCAATATGACATTATAACTGTCATACTAAATGTAAAAGTTTTATAAACATAACTCCAAAACCAAATATGCATTATATCTAAAAATAACTGTAATATTATATCCATGTGAGTTTTACTAGAATCAGTTGTTTTTGGAACGTTTGCAAATACAAAAGGATTGCAAGTTTGGTTTTGGAGTCATGTTTATATATTTTCTGCATGTAGTATGACAGTTATACTGTCATATTGAGTAAAACCTAATTTTTGTATTTGTAAACCTTACCAAAAATACTTGATTCTGGTAAAAATCACACAGATACAATATTGCAGGCATTTTTAGACATAATGCATGTTTGGTTTTGGAGTTATGTTTATACAACTTTTATATTTAGTATGACAGTTATACCATCCTATTGAGTAAAAAAAAAAAATAACTTGTGTCTTTATAAACCTTACAAAAAAAAATGTTCCCAGTAAAACTCACAAAGATACATTTCTCCAGGCATAATTAGCCATTTATCATGTTTGGTTTAGGAGTTATGTTTAAACAAATGTCATATTGAGTGTGGCAGTTATACTGTCATCATGAGTAAAACCTATTTTTTGTAATTGTAAACTTTACCAAAATACCTGATTCTGGTAAAACCCACATCGATACAATATTACAGGAATTTTTAGACATAAAGCATGTTTGGTTTTGGTGTTATGTTTACATAACTTTCATATTTAGTATGAAAGTTAGACCATCATATTGAGTAAAAAACAAAAAATAATTTGTATCTTTACAAACCTTACAAAATATTGTTTTCCAGTAAAATTCACATTCTCTAGGCATTATTAGTCATTTTGCATTTGTGTTTTAGGAGTTATGTTTAATTAACTGTCATATTGAGTGTGGAAGTTATACCGTCACTATGAGTAAGACCTAATTTTTGTTTTTGTAAACCTTACCAAAATACCTGATTCTGATAAAACTCACATGTATTCAATATTAGAGGCATTTTTAGACGGATTGAATATTTGGTTTTGGAGTTGTGTTTATATAACTTTCATATATAGTATGACATGTACTGTTAAACTGTGTAAAAAAAAAAAAACTAAATCGTGTCTTTACAAACCTTACAAAATATTTTTTCCAGTAAAATTCACAAAGATACATTCCTCAAGGCATTTTAAGCCATTTTGTCAGATTAAATGTGACAGTATACTGTCATTATGAGTAAAACTAATATTTTGTATTTGTAAACCTTAAAAAAACAACTGATTCTAGTAAAACTCACATGGATACAAAATTATAGGCATTTTTAGACATCATGCATGTTTGGTGGCAGTCAATGTGGCAGTTATACTGTCATTATGAGAAAAAACTATTTTTTGAATTTTTCAACCTTACCAAAATACCTGATTCAGGTAAAACTCACATAGATACAATACTAAAGGCATTTTTAGACATAATGCATGTTTGGTTTTGGAGTTATGTTTGTAAACATTTCTCCAGGCATTAATAGCCATTTAGCATGTTTGGTTCAGGAGTTATGTTTAAATAACTGTCATATCAAATAATGCAGTTATACTGTCATGAGTAAAACCCAAGTTTTGTATTTGTAAACCTTACCAAAATACCTGATTCTGGTCAAACTCATATAGATTCAAGATTACAGGCAGTTTAAGACGGATTGCAAGTTTGGTTTAGGAGTTTGGTTTTGAAATTATGTTTATATTACTTTTATATTTAGTTTGACAGTTATACCATCATATTGAGTAAAAAAATACCTTTTTTCTTTACAAACCTTACAAAATATTTTTTCTAGTATAACTCACAAGGATGCATTTCTCCAGGTCATATTGAGTGTGGCAGATATACTGTCATTATGAGTAAAACCTATTTTTTGTATTTGTAAAATTACCAAAATAACTGATTCTGATAAAACTCACATGGATAAAATATTACAGGATTTTTTTTATACATAAAGCATGTTTGCATCATATTGAGTAAAAAAAACTAACTTGTGTCCATACAAACCTTACAAAATATTTGTTTATCAGTAAAACTCACAAAAATACATTTCTCCAGTTATTATTAGCCATTTTGCATCTGTGGTTTAGAATTTGTGTTTAAATGAAAGTCAGATTGAATGTGACAGTATACTGTCATAGTGAGTAAAACCTACATTTTGTATTTGTAAACCTTAACAAAATACCTGATTCTAGTAAAACTCACATAGATTCAATGTTACAGGCATTTTAGACGGATTGCATGTTTGGTATTGGAGTTATGTTTATATAACTTTTACATTTATTTTGACAGTCATACAAACATATTGAATAAAAAAACCTATTTTGTGTCTTATCAAACCTTACAAAATATTGTTTTTCCTGTAAAACTCACAAAGATACATTTCTCCAGGCATTATTAGCCATTTTGCATGTGTGGTTTAGGAGTTATGTTAAAATACATAAAACTCATATAGATACAATATTACAGGAATTTTTAGACATAAAACATGTTTGTTTTGGAATTATGTTTATATAACTTTCATTTTTAGTAACACAGTTATACCATCATATTGAGTAAAAAAAAAAATTAACTTTTGTCTTTACAAACCTTACAAAATATTTTTTTCTAGAAAAAAATCACAAAGATACATTTCTCCTGGCATTATTAGCCATGTATCATGTTTGGTTTAGGAATTATGTTTAAATAGCTGTCATAATGAGTGTGGCAGTTATATTGTCATTATGAGTAAAACCAATTTTTTTGTATTTGTAAACCTTACCAAAATACCAAAGACATGCACCTGGGAATAAGTTGATTGGCAACACTAAATTGGCCCTAGTGTGTGGATGTGAGTGTGAATGTTGTCTGTCTATCTGTGTTGGCCCTGCGATGAGGTAGCGACTTGTCCAGGGTGTACCCCGCCTTCCGCCCGATTGTAGCTGAGATAGGCTCCAGCGCCCCCTGCGACCCCGAAGGGAATAAGCGGTAGAAAATGGATGGATGGATGGATGGAAAATACCTGATTCTGGTAAAACTCATATAGATACAATACTACAGGAATTTTCAGACATAAAACATGTTTGGTTTAGGAGTTATGTTTAAATAACTCTCAGATTGAATGTGACAGTATACTGTCATAGTGAGTTAAACCAATATTTTGTATTTGCAAACCTTACAAAAACAACTGATTCTAGTTAAATTCACATGATTACAATATTACAGGCATTTTTAGACATAATGCATGTTTGGTTTTGGAGTTATGTTTATAATTTTTTTACATTTAGTATGACAATTTTACTGTCATATTGAGTAAGAAAAAAATAACTTGTGTCTTTACAAACCCATCCATCCATCCATTTTCTACCGCTTATTTTCTTTGGGGTCGCGGGGGGCGCTGGAGCCTATCTCAGCTACAATCGGGCGGAAGGCGGGTTACACCCTGGACAAGTCGCCATCTCATCGCAGTCTTTACAAACCTTACAAAATTGTTTTTTTTTTTCCTATAAAACTTAAAAAGATACATTTCTCCAGGCATTATTAACCATTTTGCATGTGTGGTTTAGGAGTTATGTTTACATAACTGTCATATTGAATGTGGCAGTATACTGTCATTATGAGTAAAACCTATTTTTTGTTTTTTTAAACCTCACCAAAATACCTGATTCTAGTAAAACGAACATAGATTCATTGGTTTTGGAGTTATGTTAATATAACTTTCATATTTAGTATGACAGTTATATCATCATATTGAGTAAAAAATTTAACTTGTATCTTTATAAACCTTACAAATTAGTTTTTTCCAGTAAAACTCACAAAGATACATTTCTCCAGGCATTATTAACCATTTTGCATGTGTGGTATAGGAGTTTTGTTTACATAACTGTCATATTGAATTTGGCAGTTTTACTGTCATTATGAGTAAAACCTATTTTTTGTTTTTGTAAACCTTACCAAAATACCTGATTCTAGTAAAACGAACATTAATTCATTGGTTTTGGAGTTTTGTTAATATAACTTTCATATTTAGTATGACAGCTATATCATCATATTGAGTAAAAAATGTAACTTGTATCTTTATAAACCTTACAAATTTGTTTTTTCCAGTAAAACTCACAAAGATACATTTCTCCAGGCATTATTAACCATTTTGCATGTGTGGTATAGGAGTTATGTTTAATTAACTGTCATATTGAGTGTAGCAGTTATATTGTCACTATGAGTAAAACCTAATTTTTGTATTCGTAAACCTTACCAAAATACCTGAATCTGATAAAGCGCACATATATTCAATATTACAGGCATATTTAGATGGATTGCATATTTGGTTTTGGAATTATGTTTATATCCATCCATCCATCCATTTTCTACCGCTTATTCCCTTTGGGGTCGCGGGGGGCGCTACAATCGGGCGGAAGGCGGTGTACACCCTGGACAAGTCGCTATCTCATCGCAGTCATTACAAACCTTACAAAATTGTTTTTTTTTTCCTGTAAAACTTAAAAAGATACATTTCTCCAGGCATTATTAACCATTTTGCATTTGTGGTATAGGAGTTATGTTTACATAACTGTCATATTAAATGTGGCAGTTATACTGTCATCATGAGTAAAACCAAATTTGTGTATATGTAAACCTTACCAAAATACCTGATCCTGGTAAAACTCACATTGATACAATATTAGAGGCATTTTTAGACGAATTGCAAGTTGGTTTTGGAGTTATGTTTATTTAACTTTCAAATTTAGTATGCCAGTTATACTGTCATATTAAGTAAAAAACTAACGTGTGTCTTTACAAATCTTACAAATTTATTTTATTGTTCCAGGAAAACTCACAAAGAAACATTGCTGCAGGCATTATTAGCCATTTTGCATTTGTGGTTTAGGAATTATGTTTAAATACCTGTCATGTTAAATGTGGCAGTTATATTGTCATTATGAGTAAAACCTATTTTTTGTATTTGTAAACCTTACCAAAATACCTGATTCTGGTAAAACTCACATTCA
>NW_027316612.1:170000-173375 GCF_033978685.3 Nerophis lumbriciformis | reverse complement strand
ACCATAGCACGTCGGCCTTCTTAAAGGGACATCCTCCTAGGCACTTAGTCAAATTCACGCCTTTTTTTTGGACTTCCAGCGAGGAGAGGGACTAATTTGGCGTTCCGTACCCAGGTGGAGAACCATAGCAGGTCGGCCTTCTTAAAGGGACATCCTCCTAGGCACTTAGTCAAATTTACGCCTTTTTTTTGGACTTCCAGCGAGGAGAGGGACTAATTTTGCTTTCCGCACCCGGGTGGAGAACCATAGCAGGTCAGCCTTCTTAAAGGGACATCCTCCTAGGCACTTAGTCAAATTCACGCCTTTTTTTTGGACTTCCAGCGAGGAGAGGGACTAATTTTGCTTTCCGCACCCGGGTGGAGAACCATAGCACGTCGGCCTTCTTAAAGGGAAATGCTCCTAGGCACTTAGTCAAATTCACGCCTTTTTTTTTTGGACTTCCAGCGAGGAGAGGGACTAATTTTGCTTTCCGTACCCGGGTGGAGAACCATAGCACGTCGGCCTTCTTAAAGGGAAATGCTCCTAGACACTTAGTCAAATTCACGCCTTTTTTTTGGACTTCCAGCTAGGAGAGGGACTAATTTGGCGTTCCGTACCCAGGTGGAGAACCATAGCACGTCGGCCTTCTTAAAGGGAAATGCTCCTAGACACTTAGTCAAATTCACGCCTTTTTTTTGGACTTCCAGCTAGGAGAGGGACTAATTTGGCGTTCCGTACCCAGGTGGAGAACCATAGCACGTCGGCCTTCTTAAAGGGAAATGCTCCTAGACACTTAGTCAAATTCACGCCTTTTTTTTGGACTTCCAGCTAGGAGAGGGACTAATTTGGTGTTCCGTACCCAGGTAGAGAACCAAGGCACGTCGGCCTTCTTAAGGGGACATCCTCCTAGACACTTAGTCAAATTCACGCCTTTTTTTTTGGACTTCCAGCTAGGAGAGGGACTAATTTTGCGTTCCAGACCCAGGTGGAGAACCATAGCAGGTCGGCCTTCTTAAAGGGACATGCCCCTAGACACTTAGTCAAATTTACGCCTGAAAATAGGGCCCCAAAAGAACTGGAAATAATGTCTTTAATTCAGGGTGCATTTGCAGCGAGTGTCCACCAGAGGGCTCCAATTCCCCCACTATAGTCCTGGTACTCTAAAATGATGGCACTTAGTCAAATTTCCGCCTTTTTTTTGGACTTCCAGCGAGGAGAGGGACAATTTTGCGTTCCTGACCCAGGTGGAGGACCATAGCACGTCGGCCTTCTTAAAGGGACATCCTCCTAGGCACTTAGTCAAATTTACACCTTTTTTTTGGACTTCCAGCGAGGAGAGGGACTAATTTTGCTTTCCGTACCCGGGTGGAGAACCATAGCAGGTCAGCCTTCTTAAAGGGACATCCTCCTAGGCACTTAGTCAAATTTACGCCTTTTTTTTGGACTTCCAGCGAGGAGAGGGACTAATTTTGCTTTCCGTACCCGGGTGGAGAACCATAGCAGGTCAGCCTTCTTAAAGGGACATCCTCCTAGGCACTTAGTCAAATTTACGCCTTTTTTTTGGACTTCCAGCGAGGAGAGGGACAATTTTGCTTTCCTGACCCAGGTGGAGAACCATAGCAGGTCGGCCTTCTTAAAGGGAAATGCTCCTAGACACTTAGTCAAATTCACGCCTTTTTTTTGGACTTCCAGCGAGGAGAGGGACAATTTTGCGTTCCTGACCCAGGTGGAGGACCATAGCACGTCGGCCTTCTTAAAGGGACATCCTCCTAGGCACTTAGTCAAATTTACGCCTTTTTTTTGGACTTCCAGCGAGGAGAGGGACAATTTTGCTTTCCTGACCCAGGTGGAGAACCATAGCACGTCGGCCTTCTTAAAGGGACATCCTCCTAGGCACTTAGTCAAATTTACGCCTTTTTTTTGGACTTCCAGCGAGGAGAGGGACAATTTTGCTTTCCTGACCCAGGTGGAGAACCATAGCACGTCGGCCTTCTTAAAGGGAAATGCTCCTAGGCACTTAGTCAAATTCACGCCTTTTTTTTGGACTTCCAGCGAGGAGAGGGACAATTTTGCTTTCCTGACCCAGGTGGAGAACCATAGCACGTCGGCCTTCTTAAAGGGAAATGCTCCTAGGCACTTAGTCAAATTCACGCCTTTTTTTTTTGGACTTCCAGCGAGGAGAGGGACTAATTTTGCTTTCCGTACCCGGGTGGAGAACCATAGCAGGTCGGCCTTCTTAAAGGGAAATGCTCCTAGACACTTAGTCAAATTTACCAAACTTTTCTATAGAGGCCTGGTACTCTAAAATGATGACACATAGACAAAAAACCAAACTTTTCTCTAGAGGCCTGGTACTCTAAAATGATGACACATAGACAAAAAACCAAACTTTTCTATAGAGGCCTGGTACTCTAAAATAATGACACTTAGTCAAATTTCCGCCTTTTTTTGACTACTTCCAGCTAGGAGAGGGACTAATTTGGCGTTCCGTACCCAGGTGGAGAACCATAGCACGTCGGCCTTCTTAAAGGGAAATGCTCCTAGACACTTAGTCAAATTCACGCCTTTTTTTTGGACTTCCAGCTAGGAGAGGGACTAATTTGGCGTTCCGTACCCAGGTGGAGAACCATAGCACGTCGGCCTTCTTAAAGGGAAATGCTCCTAGACACTTAGTCAAATTCACGCCTTTTTTTTGGACTTCCAGCTAGGAGAGGGACTAATTTGGCGTTCCGTACCCAGGTGGAGAACCATCGCACGTCGGCCTTCTTAAAGGGAAATGCTCCTAGACACTTAGTCAAATTCACGCCTTTTTTTTGGACTTCCAGCTAGGAGAGGGACTAATTTGGTGTTCCGTACCCAGGTAGAGAACCAAGGCACGTCGGCCTTCTTAAGGGGACATCCTCCTAGACACTTAGTCAAATTCACGCCTTTTTTTTTGGACTTCCAGCTAGGAGAGGGACTAATTTGGCGTTCCAGACCCAGGTGGAGAACCATAGCACGTCGGCCTTCTTAAAGGGAAATGCTCCTAGACACTTAGTCAAATTTACCAAACTTTTCTATAGAGCCCTGGTACTCTAAAATGATGACACATAGACAAAAAACCAAACTTTTCTATAGAGGCCTGGTACTCTAAAATGATGACACATAGACAAAAAACCAAACTTTTCTATAGAGGCCTGGTACTCTAAAATAATGACACTTAGTCAAATTTCCGCCTTTTTTTGACTACTTCCAGCTAGGAGAGGGACTAATTTGGCGTTCCAGACCCAGGTGGAGAACCATAGCACGTCGGCCTTCTTAAAGGGAAATGCTCCTAGACACTTAGTCAAATTTACCAAACTTTTCTATAGAGCCCTGGTACTCTAAAATGATGACACATAGACAAAAAACCAAACT